>NW_015388952.1:23792-28250 GCF_001527695.2 Protobothrops mucrosquamatus
GGAGGGAATTTACCTGTAAAGCTACTGTTCATTTCAGGGGAGTCATCCTCTTCATTCTCTGCATGTACTAAACCAGCATTTTGCATATCATTGTAGGACTTGGTTCGTTTGGGAGTTGTCTGCTTGGAACTTGAGGGGAGATTTTGCAAAGCATCAGCATTATTCACTTTCCCACTGAGGGATTGGCTGGGAGGTTTGGGTGTTCCATAATAGTTACCTAGGAAATAGAAACATGTTTTATTTATTTATTTATTTGATTCAATTTAGGCACCACCCAATTCCAGCTGGAGGAGGCTCACAATATAAGTTTAAAAAGAAAAGAAAAGAATCCTGCCACATTTTTTTTTAAAAAAAAAAACCCTTGGAAATTTAGAATGAGATCCCCTGTGAAATTCATATTGGCTTTCCCTAATAACCTGGTTGTTCTTCAAGGCCTTGTGTTTGACGTGGATTAGGGCCTCTTTGTTAGTTGTGCTTTTGTTTGTTTATTTTTATTATGCTATATAAAAAAAACAAAAGCACAACTAACAAGGGGCCCTAATCCACGTCAAACACAAGGCCTTGAAGAACAACCAGGTTATTAGGGAAAGCCAATATGAATTTCACAGGGGATCTCATTCTAAATTTCCAAGGTTTTTTTTTTAAATAGAGGTTATCCATATTCAATGTTTTCCTTTTCTCCCCTTCACTAGTATCAACAATAGGCATTTTCCCCTTATTATTTATTTATCTCAGGGGTGTCAAAATGCCGGCCCTTAGGCCGCTTGCATCATACGGAGGCCGCACACACCCCAGCTCCGGCAATACAAAAAAAGTCACACCACGTGACTTAGCTCATACAATGTCAGGGAAATCTATAAATGCTAGACACAATGCAGCCCTGGCAGCCTAAATTCTTTTATACAGGAATAATAATAATAATAATAATAATAATAATAATAATAATAATAATAATAATAATAATAATAATAATAATAACAACAACAACAACAACAACAACAACAATAACAAAACAACAACAATAACAACAACAACACAGTTGGAAGGGACCTTGGAGGTCATCGAGTCCAATCCCCTGCTCAGGCAGGAAACCCTATGCCATTTCAGACAAATGGCTGTCAAGTCTCTTCTTAAAAACTTCCAGTGTTGGAGCATTCACCATTTCTGGAGGCAGGTTGTTCCACTGGTTAATTGTTCTAACTATCAAGAAGTTTCTCCTTAGTTCTAGGTTGCTTCTCTCCTTGATTAGTTTCCATCTGTTGCTTCTTGTCCTGCCTTCAGCCGCTTTAGAGAATAGCTTGACTCCCTCTTCTTTGTGGCAGCCCGAGATATTGGAACACTGCTATCATGTCCCCCCTCATCCTTCTCTTCATTAAACTAGACATACCCAATTCCAGCAACCGTTCCTTATATGTTTCAGCCTCCAGACCTCTAATCATCTTTGTTGCTCTTCTCTGTACTCTTTCCAGAGTCTCAACATCTTTTTTACATCATGGTGACCAAAACTGGATGCAGTATTCCAAGTGTGGCCTTACCAAGGCATTGTAAAGTGGTATTAATACTTCACGTGATCTTGATTCTGTCCCTCTTTAATGCAGCCTAGCACTGTGTTGGCTTTTTTGGCAGCTGCAGCACACTGCTGGCTTATATTTAGGTGATTGTCCACTAGGACTCCGAGATCCCTCTCACAGTTGCTACTATTGAGCAAGGTACCACCTATACTATAACCGTACATTTGGTTTTTCTTGCCTAATGAATAACTTGTGTTCATTGGCTTAAACAAATGTCTGCTATCTTATTTTGCAGCAACTTAACCATTTTTATTTTAAAAGGAGAAAAAAAAGTCTGCATTTTTAAGGGCACCAAGTGTACAAAGTCTTTAAAAAAAAGGCAACTGCAACTAATGGAAGAAAAAAGGGAAGACAAAAATTATTACATTTGAATTTCAATTAGTTATCTCTGAAGAAGTGCACACTAAATTAATGCCGAAACGTATTTATAGTGAACTCACAAAATTCTATCATCACCTGGAAAAAAGAAGGGAAGGCTGAGATCATGTTTCTTAATACACAACCTCAGCAGGTGGCGGTTTTATTTTTTAAAAGCAACATTTTTTAAAAAATTGCAATACACAGCCTACAATAGGGGTCCCCAACCCCTGGTCCATGGACCAGTACCAGGCCGTGGCATGCCAGGAACTGGTACGCACAAACAAGCAAGCCCCATCTGCGGGATACAGGCAGCACACAAAACCACGCACCCTCCGGTCTGTGGAAAAAACTTTCTCCACAGAACCAGGCCCTGGTGCCTAAAAGGTTGGGGACCTCTGGCCTAGAACAGGGCTTTTCAACCTTTTCACCCACTGTACCACTTTTAGGATATGGCAATATCCGAATACCACCAGTCACCTAGCAAGGTGTCAAAAACTTGATGAACAAAAAAAAAAGGGAAAAAGTGATAAAGTACAGGTAGTCCTCGACTTACAACAGTTCGCTTAGTGACTGTTCGAAGTTACAATGGCACTGAAAAAGTGCCCTCCAAGCCACAGCCGAGCAAATACCTGCCTGCCCACCTGGCGGCGCTCTTCCTCCTGTCCGAGGTTTTCATTGTTGTGAGCAATTCTGTTGAGGATTGGCAGCGGGGGTGGGGGGTTGGTTTTTATTCCCCCCATCTGCTGGGTGGTTGCAGCAGGTTTTGGTCACTTCACATGACCCTGGGACACTGTGACCATCATAAATATGAATCAGTTGCCAAGCATCTGAATGTAAATCATAAGACCCTGGAGATGCTGCAACATTCCAGCTGATCGGCGCTTCTTCTGGGTTCAACAGAAGTGCCAGGATCAATGCTGCTTTCCAGCTGATTGGTGCTTCTTCAGGGCTCAGCAGAAGCACCAGGATCAGCGCCGAGCTCCAGCTGGACCCTGGCGCTGATCCTGGCGCTTCCACTGAGCCCTGACAGCCCCGAAGCGCTGATCAGCTAAGAAGCGGCACTGATCCTGGTGCTTCCACTGAGCCCAACAGCCCTGCAGCTCCAGCCATCTCTCGCTCAGGCTTTTGCGGTGCTGCGGTTCAGCTCATTCCCCTTCCCCGCTACCACTTTTTCAGGATGGTCGCGTACCACCTGCCAGATGCCAATGTACCACAGGTGGTATCCATACCACTGATTGAAAAGCCCTGGCCTAGAATATAAAACCATGTCACCTGCTTTAGAAGGATAAGCTTTCAACTGGTGAAGTCAAAAAAGAGAAACCAAAGACAGATCAATAGAAAATTGTTCCTAAACAAATGCTTGCCAAATCTGGAAGCTGTTCTCCTGAAAATGGATGTCCAGGAAAAGCTCTTCCAACTACATTAAGAGTCATTTTATCTCCGGTCTCTGTAGCATATGCTTGGAGAGTTTCAGGATGGCACCCAGAAAATGTTACACATTTATCCCACCGCAGTTGCCGAGATTTGTGCCTGCCAGGAACTGTTAAAATCCATGGGCTTGGCATAGCTCAGATTCCGGGGGAGAGCCCTCAGGGTGTAGATTTTTAAAAATACTTTTTAAGATGTGTTAAGTCTATTTGACAGTTTTGTTTCCTGCTCAAAATATTCAGAAAAATGACTGCCAAAAAAAAAAAAAATGTGTAGGGAGTAGCGTTTGAAATCTCATGAAGCTCATAGGCTGCTCACTCTTGTTTGAAATAACTGCAGACTCTCAATTAAATACTTCCCTGGATTCAGTAAAGTCAGTAATGTAAATTGATTATTTTTTCCTAAACAGGAAAACTGAATTTCCTAGGCATTTTTAACAAAGGAATAACAAATGCCATATCTGCAAATACCAGGGTATCAGTCACTCTGCAAATGTCACTTTTGACACCTCATTTAAATTAAAACTTTTTAATGGGCTGTTTTTTTCTCGCAGTTCCAAATCTGGCGAAATTTTTGGTATCACTGTGTGAGGTCTTGCGGATATTGCAGTGAGAATACTGAAATCTCGGGAAATGGAGATTGATGAAGGTGGCTGAGAAATACCAAGCCATCATTCAAGTTTAGAAAATGATGTTCAATGCACAACAAATATGCTAGGTGCTTTATGGAACAAAATCTATCCCGGAATGATCTAGTTTGTTTTTTTAAAATTTATTTATTTATTTATTAAATTTCTACCCCGCCCTTCTCCCAGCGGACTCAGGGCGGCTTACAGCCATCTTAAACAGGTACATAATACAAAAATACTAATTTTAAAATGTAATTAAAATAGAATATTAAATTGGCCTTTTCTTTTTAAAATTATTTTAAAACCAAATTAAGATAACCCTTAGGCCAGTCCTGCTAGCTTAAATAGCCATGTCTTGAGGGCGCGGCGGAAGGAGGGGAGATCCGGAATCACCCGGATCTCTGGGGGTAGTTCGTTCCATAGGGTGGGGGCTCCAACCGAGAAGGCCCTCCCCCTGGGGGTCGCCAGCCG
>NW_015388952.1:29412-37428 GCF_001527695.2 Protobothrops mucrosquamatus
GCCGGGCGATTATCTGATGACGCAATGAGGGTGGAGTAGTAATTAGACCTCGCCACCCTCATCGCCACTAGGTAGGATCTAACCTGCATCCTTGCCTGTGCTCGATCGGATTCGGTTCGGCTAGCTCTCCAACTGCTCTCTAGGCGTCTTTTCCGGTGCTTCATCTCTCTTAGCTCCTCGGTAAACCAGGGAGCCAGTTTTAGCTAGAGGCAAGCCTTAATTCTGCAATCTAGCTCAACATCAATGTATTAGGTTAAAAAAATGTCATATATCAAAGTACAACCTTAAAATGAACCATAGTAGAATGATAGAAATATTTCTAGAAACTAGACTAGATCATTAACTGGATGTTACTTTCTAAACCTCTCTGGATCAGAGAGATGTGAAAGCCCATTTAAGGCTTCAGTGGGGTGAACTTTCTCTCACCCACACTCTGATTTACACCTAGTATAATCCGCTTTTGGAGGAGACTGAAGTTGGAGTAAATTGCTTGATAGAGTGATTCCTTTTCAAAGGCCTGGCACAAATCAGTTCTAATGAACATAAAGACTTTAGCTTCAGTGCAGATGTAGCACCTTTAAACCCCTTCTTCATTTTGGATTTGAAATGCACATGTATACATTATTGATACAGAGGAAATGGCTTCTTCTAGTAAAAGCATTAATGGGAATAATGAGTGCTCTTACAGCACATCCTGTCTCTCTTATTTGTATGCTCTATATAATGCCAGGGTAGTTAAGAGACAGCAGGATGATGAATGGGGAAGAAGATTGAAAAAGATGGGGGAGGGGAGAAATAGGAAAAGAAAGCACTTCTTTAGACCATCTTCCTATAGTAGTTATGTTGAAATAGTCGACAAAGTGTCCATAAGTAGCACTTTGTTTCCTCTGACAACTTCCATGATGCTGTAATACCCTCAGCTATTAAAAAAAAATCCTTTAATTGCAAAAAAAAATAAATAGAAACTGGGTGTATATTTGTTTATCTGTTTGTTAAATTTATTGGCTGCCCACTTTTTTGGAAGAATAGTCCACTGTTCCACAGAAAGTCTCATGCTGATTGAGGTAGACAAAGAAAATCCAGCATGAGGTAGAAGATACAGAGATTGGAGAAGTTTCCTCTTCAGAAATCACAGAAATCATATTTCTGTGATTGCGTATGCCCAGATGGAAACCATTTGTATGTACACTCATGACATGTTCTCATATGAATGAACCTATCAGCTAAATAGATTGCTGATCCTTAACAGTGGCATACCTAGCACATTTGACACCAGTGGCCACCTCCACTCGCTGAACAGCACCACAAGAGCCTGGAACCACAGTCCTCTTCATCTCCATCACTGTGCCACCTAGCAAACCAGCTGATTAGCTAACTGACTCAACATCACACATGCCATCCACCCTCCAGTTTGCTTCCTTGTCTTCAGTAGCACCTCTCTATTACCTGGTCCCAACCACCCTGCTCTTGGAATGCTACTCCCCTTAAAAAATTGCATTATAAAAGTCTCCAGTTTTGTAGATTAAACAATAGTTGACAATCTTGTTATGGTGACATTCCATGAACTGGTGCAATCATTAATGTTCTGCTCCAGTTCATCTCCCACTCAGTTTAACAAGGCTGCAGAACAACTCCTGCTAGTTTAGTATCCAAAACAGAGAATATCGTCACTCTTATGTTGAAACTAATCTGTTGAAACTAATACTGTGGACCAGTATTGGGCCGTGGCGTGCCAGCAACAGGGCTGCACAAACAAGCAAAGCCCCATCCGCAAGATGCAGGCAGCACACAAAACCACGCACCCTCCGGACCATGGAAAAACCTCTCTCCACCGAACTGGTCCCCAGTGCCCAAAAGGTTGGGGACCTCTGTTCTAAGGTCCCTAAGTTCATGCTCCTGGGTTGGGTGGGGAAGATTGTGATCTGTGACCTGTGACCAGTTTTGTAGGCCATAAGTTCATCCCTGATGGACAGCTTTAAGACTTCAGATTTCCTTTCTTTGCCTTGGACTGGTGAGCCTTTGATAACTAGGACATAAAACCATCCCAAGCACAGTTATTTTTCATGGTAAAATTCAACAGCAGATGGAATTTGGGGTGTCCCTTATAATCTATAGTCCCCAATTTAGGACCACCTCCTTTACCAGGACATTTATATCCTGCTTATCATAGGGGGAAGCAAGGCAATATAACTGAGTTCTGTAATATAAGATAACCCGAGAAGTTACAAATGGCTTAAAATCACATTGTGAATGGGAATTTGAACTTGTGTCTTCCTAATCTCAGTTCAACAATTTAGTTACGATCTTAAACTACTCCAACACACACAGACACTATACACACTACATTATTCTATCTCATTCAACACAATAGACCAGACATGTCAAACTCGCGACGTCACGTGACGTCGTGCGACGTATCGGGACTATTTTGCCATTGCTGGCAATGGGGTGGGCAGAGCTTCCACATGACGTGTCCAGCCCATGGGCCGGCAGTTTGACACCCCTGCAATAGACAATTAAAAGGATGTTAGGCCAGATATTAAGGTATTATGCACAGCATCTCAAACTTTTATGTTTACAGATAATTTCCCAAGCATTATCTTTTCTTGTACAGAAAGGATTTTTTAAAAAAATATTCTACTCTCTACCTGTACCCCTTTCCTAAGAATTACAGTAAAATCACACTGTCCTTTTGAAAATGTCATTTACACCTGGTTTTAGTCGCTGATTGTAATTAAAGGTTACATTTGGTTTTTCCACAACGTGGAGAAACAAATGCCAAGGCAGTTGTGAAACATTTCACATGGGTGCATATGCTTTAGACCACAAGTAGAAACAAATAATTCGCTGATAACCTTTACAGAGTCTTCCTGTAATTCAGTTTTCCCCTGAATATTAACTAATAGAGTAAATGATCCTTTTTTCTTTCTAAAAAGGTAAAGCCTGAAACCTTCATCTGCGTATCTGTGAGAGAGGTTGTAAAACTGGGTAGATCAGTTTAACTTAACTATAAAATATTGCCTGTCATTATTGAAATGTGGGTATTCTCTTAACTGCAATAGCTTACTATGTTAATATTTGGAAGTGTTTATTCCTATCTGATCCAGTGGTCTTGTCTGTATGTTGATTTTTAATTAAAAAAAAAACAACTATCCTGATTTCCAGAGCTCTTCAATTGCACCCCATTTGTTCTTTTACCTCCTAATGATGTAAATTACTTCAGTCATTGACTCAAGAAACACAAGCCTTACCCTATGATTTAGTACAACACACCCACTGCAAGTAATGAGAGCAGTCAAAGCAAAGCTTATGTAGAACAAATCAACCTCTAGTCTGCAGGCTATTCATTGAAAGCAAAGGGAAGAATTGAGGGGGTGGCGGGAAAGAGAAGGAACCCTGAAGGAAATGCATCACAATTTTACAAACGATTTGGGGAGCCACAAGAAAAGGGGGGAGGGAAGAGGGGGGGAAGTCTACATGTAATTCCAATCAATGGTTGTCTAATCATCATAATCTTCTCATAAGCCAGGACTGCGTTTGCATAACCTTTTCCATTTTGCAGTGAATTTATGCAGCCGCCGTAATTTAGTGTTAAAAAAAAATACAATGTTCAAAACACGTTTAATTAATAATGTGGTGGTTCCCACAACGTGTGAAGAGGAAGCGTCCTTGCCTCATCGAAAGTAATGAATGAATGAAACAGATGAAGAATTAAGCAATTTTGTATTGTGGTTTCTATTTTTGTGACTAGCAAAGTGTTGTTACGAGGTGTTTGGTTTTTTTTTTAAAAAAAGGATGAGAAGCAGAAGATAACCAATGGAAACACAATATTTTTTTAGTAGGATTGTTTCCTATTGAAAGGTCCCTGTAAAAGTCCATAAAACAAAGACGGCCTGAAGGCTATCTCAATACTGCTAATTTGTATTTTTAAATTATTGTACTAGACCTCAAAGCAATGTTTGCTTCCAGGTCCAAATCAAAGTGTTGGTCGTTACCGTTAAAGCTTTTTATGGCATGGGTATCTGAGGAGCCATCTCACCTCAATGAGGTTAGCCCATCCCATTCACTCCACGGAAGAGGCCTATTTGGATCCCATCTGCCAAAGGATTTCAGCTGTAGGGTCCAGGAGAAGAGCCTTTTCTTTCCTGGCCTTTGCAATATGGTGACGTCTGCCCCCAAACTCCTGGTCTCAGAATAACAAAGTTGGAAGGGATCTTTTAGGTCTTCTAGTCCAGGGCTTTTCAACCAGTGATACGGGTACCACCTGTGGTACATTGGCACCTGGCATGTGGTACGCGACCATCCTAGAAAAGTGGTAGCGGGGGAGGGGAATGAGCTGAACCAGTGGAAGCATCACACAAGCCTGAGCGAGAGATGGCTGGAGCTGCAGGGCTGTCAGGGCTCAGCGGAAGCGCCAGGATCAGCGCCAGACTCCAGCTGGAGCTCGGCACTGATCCTGGCGCTTCTGCTGAGCCCAGAAGAAGCGCTGATCAGCTGGAATGTTGCAGCATCTCCAGGGTCTTGTGATTTACATTCATATTTATGACGGTCACACTGTGATTTACATTCATATTTATGACGGTCACACTGTCCCAGGGTCATATGAAGTGACCAAAACCTGCTGCAACCACCCAGCAGACGAGGGAAATAAAAACCAAACACCTCCCACCCCACCCCGGTTGCCAATCCTCAACAGAAAAGCTCACAACAATGAAAACCTCGGACAGGAGGAAGAGCGCCGCCGGGTGGGCAGGCAGGTGTCTTGCTCGGCTGTGCCTTGGGGGGCACTTTTTTCAGTGCCATTGTAACTTCGAACAGTCACTAAGCGAACTGTTGTAAGTCGAGGACTACCTATACTTTATCACTTTTTTTCCCTTTTTTTTGGTCATCAAGTTTTTGACACCTTGCTAGGCGACTGGTGGTACTCGGATATTGCCATATCCTAAAAGTGGTACAATAGATGAAAAGGTTGAAAAGCCTTGGTCCAACCCCCTGCTCAGGCAGGAAACTTCCGGAAAAGCCTTAAAATCTGGTTCTGATGGCTGGCTTGGGGCCCTGATACAGGTGCATTATGATGGGGCCAACTGCCAGGGCTTCTTATTTAATGCTCTTTACACGTCTACTTTATTGAAAAGAAGGACTAGGGGTGACATGATAGCAGTTGAGGGCCTGCCGCAAGGAAGAGGGAATCAATCTATTCTCCAAAGCACCTGAAGGCAGAACAAAAAACAATGGATGGAAACTAATCAAGGAGAGAACCAACCTAGAAGTCAGGAAAAAATTCCTGACAGTGAGAACAATTAATCAGTGGAATGGCTTGCTTCCAGAAGTTGTGAGTACTCCAACACTGGAGATTTTAAAGAACAGTCACTTGTCTGAAATGGTATACGGTCTCCTGCTTGAGCAGGGGTTGGACTAGAAGACCTCCAAGGTCCCTTCCAACTCTGTTATTCTGTAAAAAGAATCAATTGTTTTTAGTGGCAAGATGAGATGTATACCCGGGTCATAGTTCTTTTCCCCACTGAGCTTCACTTTAGTGAAAATTTGCATTTAATTTCATTCATTTATAAATGTTATTTTAACAAGAACAGATACTTGTAAAGATTTTGAGTCAGATTGGGAAGAATTTCCGTATGCAGTAAAAAAGGTAAAGATCTATTATAAAACTTGCAAGAAAACAGACTTGATGAATAATTCTTAAATTGGTAAGAAAGACCACTCTTCTTCTTTTTAATGGAACATTTCAGTAATTCTTTTTAATATACAGCCATTCATCCTCCCGATAATCTAAGAAAAGATGTTATGATGATTGTTACAAGACACCCAGAAATGTGTCAATTATAAGCTCTTGTGGCTGGATTGGCATAGCAACCTCTCATTTAGAAAGCTTTTGCAGGATGCCTTTATATTTGTTATTACAAGAATTATTTGCTATTGTTTCTAAAAACTCCAACTAACAAAAATCTTTGTCAGCTTAAAAAGAAAGTTAAGTAAACTTCAGAGAATTTGAACATTAGCAAAATAAGCAGCAGAGGAGGGGGGGGAAACAATACAAAATGACCCTGAAAATAGATATATATATTTGACTCGATTCTGTGAAGCTTTCTTCTAATTAAGAATGCATAGAATTGCAGCTAAAAGCCTGCAACATCATTAACAAATCAATGAAGTCCAATGATATTTAGGCTCACAGTGCTCAACTATCTAGACACCCAGGCATTTTCAAATAAACACATTACAGGAAGCAATAGTTAATTGTTAACCACAGCACACATTAGGCTGAAATAAACCTCAATATTACAGGCAGTCCTTGACTTATGACCACAACGAAACTCAAAATGTCCACTGCTAAGCAAGGCAGTGGTTAAATGAGCTGTGCCCCCTTTTTTTTAGCCATGGTTGTTAAGCAACTCACTGAAGTTTTTAAGGAATCGTGTGGTCTTTAAGCAAAACCGACGTTCCCCATTGACTTCGCTTGTCAGAAGCATCCTAAGAAGATTTAAAATGAATACATGCCGGTTGCCAAGCACCCAAAGTCTGATCAGGGGACTGTGGTAATGCTGTGGTGATAACTGTGAAAGCTAGTCAGAAGTCACTTTTTTTTCACTGCTGTCGTAACTCTGAACGGTCATTAAACAAATGGTTGAAAGCCGAGGACTACTTGTATCATGAATATTTCTGCTCTCTCAAGCATACTTTTCTAATACAATGAGGTAATGCAGTTTTTAGAAATAAGTGGAACAATGTAAAACTGCTTCGTGTCATGTACCCGTATGTTTGTTATTCTGCTTCCTGAACTGTTTGTTCCCCCCCCCAAAGAAAATACATTTTTTAAAAAAACTAGCAAACACTCTATAGCTATTGTATATATGTGTATATATTGAACAATAGGCCCTATCCAACAAAATGAAATTTAAGGTGGAGAAAAGAAAGGTTTTACATTTAGGTGGGAAAAACCAAAGGTACGAGTACAGATTAGGTGAAACCTGGCTCAAAAAACAGTAATTGTGAGAGGGACCTTGGAGTCCTAGTGCAGCAGCCCCCAACCTTTTGGGCACCAGGGACCGGTTCCATGGAGAAAGGTTTTTCCATGGACTGGAGGGGGTGTAGTTTTGCATGCTGCCTGCATCCTGCAGATGGGGCTTTGCTTGTTTGTGTGACCCAGTTGTTGGCATGCCGCGGCCCAGTACTGGTCCATGGATACCCTTATTTTAGTGGATGATGACTTAAGTATGAGCCAGCAGTGTGCAGCAGCAGCCAAAAAAGCTAATACAACCACTTTATAAAACCTTAATAAGACTACACCTGGAAAACTGCATCCAGTTTTGGTTCCCACATTAGAAAAAAGATGTGGAGATTTTGGAAAAAATGCAGAGAAGAGCAACTAAGTTGATTAAAGGCTTGGAGACTAAAACATATGAAGAATGATTGCAGCAACTCGATATGGCTAGTTTAGAGAAAATAAGGACTAGGGGTGACATGATAGCAGTATTCCAGTATTTGAGGGGCTGCCACGAAGAGGGAGGTCAACTTATTTTCCAAAGCACCAGAAAGCAAAACAAGAAACAATGGATGTTGACTAATCAAGGACAGAAGCAACCTGGAATTAAGGAGAAACTTCCTAAACAGTGAGAACAATTAACCAATGGAACAGCTTGCCTTCAGAAGTTGTGGGTGCTTCCTCACTGGAAGTTTTTAAGAAAAGATTGGACAACCACTTGTCTGAAATGGTATAGGATCTCCTGCTTGAGCAGGGGATGGGACTAGAAGACCTCCAAGGTCCCCTCCAGCTCTGACTGACATAAGGTTCACCAATATGTCTATAGGGGGCGAATCCTTGGCCCCCTCAGAGAGGGCGCGCAATCTGGGAGTCCTCCTGGATCCACGGCTGACACTGGAAGATCATTTGTCGGCCGTGACCAGGGGGGCGTTTTATCAGGTGCGCCTGATTTACCAGTTGCGCCCCTTTCTGGACCGGGACGCTTTGCGCACAGTCACTCAGGCTCTCGTCACCTC
>NW_015388952.1:39606-61213 GCF_001527695.2 Protobothrops mucrosquamatus
GTAGAGCAATGATCGCTCCTGGCTTTGTAGCTTCAAAGCAAAACCTTCCCAACGGAGATTCAGAAAAAAACTAAGGAAAACAAGGGGTAAAGGAATCCCCGCCTTTTCTTTTCTTGTAGCAAAATGACGGGCTGCTGGCTGGACACACGCCTGACAGATGGCATTTGAAAAGGATTTTATGAACCATCTGGGGTGTTTACAATAAGTCTAAACTACAGTTATCACCAACCAAGGGACATTTTCCTCCTTGATGTGATTTACGTGGAGAAATACAAAAACAAGAAAATCAAATGCAGTACATTTTTCTAGGATTGTTGCACTAACGGTAAGTGCCAACTTCTTTGTTGAATTCCTGAGCTGAACATGCAGCAAATGTGTTGCTATCATGTCAGTAACAACCTCTTGAAAAAACAACTGATTTTATGGAACCACGCTCAGAAAATGTTCATCAAATACTGATTCACACATACGTTTTCTTTTCAACATGCACAAAATAACACCCCGTGCAGAAGGGTGTGATCATCTATGTTAGCCAAAAAATCTGGGAAAAATCTGATAGCATCATTGCAGACTGAACAATTTTATTAAAAGGCATACGAAGCACAGCTCATTTAATCAGATGTTAGCACTAGAAATCACAACAATACATAAAGAACTTAGATTTTTTTGGGGGGGGGAATGAAACAGCCAAGACCCAGTTATAAGAAATTACTGAATTCTGAATAAATTTCAGGAAAGCAAACTCTGACATGAAAATGCTCTTATGCAAATGTAACTTTATTGAAAATCTTACCAAATGTCTATCAACATTTGTAAACATAAAGAACTTCTTAAAATTTATAGGCATTATACTATCTTCAAAAAAAGTCTTACTGTTCTGTAACATCTATTGCAAGTATGTTAGATGTCAAGAATGCCATTTCCTTGGCAGAGAAACTGAACTTGCTTTCATTGGTTTTATTTACGTTGCAAAAGCATTTAAATATTACTAGTTTCAAATCTGTCACAGTACAAAAACAGATTGATACACTGATTAGTTTGAATCTCCCAGCTGTAAACTCTTTTAAAGAATTTTAAATTATATCTTAAATCAGAAAGTTAATATGAAAAATCCTGATTCTCTTTATCTCTTCCTCACCTTCTCCCAGGGATTTTTGGTTTTGCAAGGTTTTGTCTTATACTGCTTAATAAATGTTGACACGCATCAGCTAACTTAATTCCACTTGCTTACCATAATCTTAGAATGACACTTCAAAAAACATGCATTTGGTAACCTCAATTGCTTTTCCATTAGATCGAAACATTTATCTGATACTGCAGAGCAATTAAAACGTATACGGTAACCAGTCTTAAAATGAATCGCATGGCTTGGGAAAACAATTACAGATTTAAAAGAGTCTACTTTACATTATTGCTTTGTTGCCCTATATCAATCCCATATTCTTTGATTTGAACCTAGCAAGAAATCCTAGCTTAATACAAATCAGAATAATGATATAATGCTTGATTGGTGAAATATTTGGTCTTAGTTACTTAAGGCTGTTTTCTATGAGGTGCAAAAGGTTCAATTAAACTGATTTATTGCTAAAGTCTATGCACAGGAATTTTTTCAACTAACAATCAACACTTGGGTAGAGTTATGCACTTGAGGGAGTTTGGATTTAGTTTGTTGTGCCTACATAATGATTCTAGGCTGATTCCCCTTTTCATTCTGCTCCCAGATTCTGCCATTCTTTCTCCTATAGTTTCTTGGACTCCCAGAAACTATTGAAACCCAGTCCATGCTTTCTAAAATATGGTAATCCCAAATTTACATTGTACCATCTAGATAACCTTGCCAATTTATACTTGCATGCAATATTATGAAAGCAGTTTTGCTTTGGTACTCTGTGATGCAACCCCACATGCATATGCACTTAGCTCAGATCAAGAAAGTACAGCCTGGTCTCTTGATCAAACCACAGTTAGCATTCTCCCACTCTTCCTTCAGTCCTTATCACATTGTTAAGTCATGTTTCTCAGCACTGTGATGTGAAGATGGGTGAATCTGAAGAATTTTGCCAAAAGATGTGAGTTTAAAAAAAATGATGCCACTCTCTTTTGCAGATGGCCATGTTCAACGGCATTTGTCCTCAACCCTGTGCTTTCCACAACATTAAACTTTCACTCCATTAACCCCAGGAGCTTTGGGCACTGACCTTGCAGGTTTAGAGAAGTACTCAAAGAAAGACAGAAAGTATCACATTGCTGATGGTTTCTGTATGTTTCTTTTATTCTGCTTAAAAAAAAATTAAAATAGGAAGGCATATTCTATTCAGATGATATATAAATATGATTGATTGATTACATGTAATTAAGTCAGCATTAGGTATTAGCCACCATGTAGGTAGATTTTCTCCAGAATGATCTGTCCTCAACCTGGCCTTTCAGGTCTTCCGACAAAGCACCCACCCATCCACCTTGTTGCTGGTCATCCTAATTTTTAATTCATCTACCTTTCCCAACATTATCGATTTCTCAAGAAAGCTACAGTAGGTCTTCACATAATGCACTCAAAATATGAAAGTTGGAGCCTAGCCATTTGTACCTGAAGTGAAAACTTTAAACTGATTTGTTCTAGTATCTATTTATTTATTTTCTTGGCTACCCATAGTATTCTCAGGAGTCTTCTCCAACACCAACATTCAAAGCATCTATACTCTTTCTATTCTGCTTCTTCAAATTCCAGTGAGTGAGTGTGTGTGTGTGTATGTGTGTGTGTGAGAGAGAGAGACAGAGATAGAGAGAGACAGAGAAACAGAGGCAAGACACAGAGAGAATTTCTAGGGCAGCTGGTTCACTACAAAGAATAGTCTCTTTGTAAGGAAGGACTCACTGGAGAAGGGCCTAATGCTGGGAAAGATCGAGGGCAATAGACGAAGGGGACGACAGAGAATGAGGTGGCTGGATGGAGTCACTGAAGCAGTAGGCGTGAACTTAAATGGACTCCAGAAGATTGTAGAGGACAGGAAGACCTGGAGGAACGTTGTCCATGGGGTCGCGATGGGTCGGACACGACTTTGCAATTAACAACAACAAATGTCTTGTACCCTTCCTAAATTGGAATGGATCTGTTCCATTTGCTCCCAGCAAATGTTAAGTTGTATAGAAAGTGTGAGCTTAAAGCTAAGCAATAACTGGTTGTATCTTCCTGTGACCCTGTCCTATTCTTCTCAAACGAGAACTTCTGAGATCCATTCTGAACTTTTGAACTAAATAGTGAAGTCACATACTTGCCAACTTTAATATCTTCAGCAACTAAGGGAGCCCAGGTTACTTAAAGGTCATCTTCTGCTGATGACATCATCTGATAAATACAGAGGTCTGCTTCTTCTGCATCTGTCACCTAAATCACAGTGGACAGCCAGAGTTCTGCAGATCTGCTGAAGGCAACAAGGAAATGGAACAGACAGAAGCAACCTGTTCCATCTCCAGAAGGGGCAACCTGATTATTGACTACGCAAAAAATGTAACTGTATATGACACATAATTAGCAATTTCCCAGTCAATTGTGATAAAAATCTGAGAAAAATTGCACCCAGGTTTTCAACATAGTCAATGTCATGGTTCCGACAGATGAAACTCTTCAAAAGAAATTTGAGGCATCTAACTTTTCTACTTCTGACGCACCGCTAAGGTACTTTACCTGGCTGAATGATTTGAGAAAAAAATGTGAAACTCAATCAGAAGCCCAACTAAAATGTAAGGGGCTTCAAGAGAGATGTTGCTTGCCTAGAAAGCAGATGGAAAATAAACTCGCAATAATACATATTATTTTATCCTTGACCCCTAGATGGCAATTCCTATTTAGGCCATCTGCAAAGCTTCATTTGAGTTGATTTCTCATTCAACAAAACCTGCCATACTGATCACCGCAATACTGAAAATTGCCCTTTGATATCCACAGGACGGGTGGGGAGAAGAGGGGAGAGAGAAAGTATGCACTGTGATGTCATAATATAAACTTAGCCTCTTACATATTTAGCATAGCATCATAATGTAAGTACAAAAGGCTGGAACGTGTGATATCATCCTGTTTTTTTTTCAATTTGTTATCACTGTAGCTAGCTGCAGACTCCAATGCTTGAGATACTAACAGAATGAAATGGATATAATGGGTATTTTTGTGTGCATGTACACAAGTGTGTGTGTGTTTGTGCGCACGCATGCATTTTTTGCAAGCTCTTTCCTTTCTCAGGATGGCCATATACATGTGAATGCCTGTCTTTGTATCATAAACACTTATTTCATTTAACTGCTTGCTAATGCAGCAAACAGGAAACATTACTGGAGCAGGTTTACAACCACAGAAGCTTTAGGAGAGGCCGATGACTCCCAATTCTCAGTCACTTCCTCCCTTTTCCTTACACACGTCTTTGCTGCAGGTGGGAAGGGGTGTCTGTGTCTGCCCCCTTCTCTCTGCAGTGTAGTGTGTAAATGAAGGGAGGGACAGCTGCTATCTGGGGACAAAAGACTTTTGTTCCTTCTTGACTCCTGGCTGGGGCTGCAAGTGGAAAAGAAAAAAGAAAAAAGAAGGGGCAACAGCTGTTGCTCTAAGCAATGTGTATTTTGCCATCTGAATGAGGTCTGCACCATATCACTAATTATTGGCAGTGTAGTTCCCTTCCAAAGCAGCACGACTGAGCTTCAGTTCCCTGAAAGTGGAGCGCATCGGTTGCAAAGATGGATTTTAAAGATCAATTTCACCAAAGAATTACTATTGCAGAATACAGCTGTTGAAGGAAAAGTCTTCATCGTGGTTCAGTCCAAGCTGGGAATAAACAACATGGCGATTGCTTCAGAAAGAAGGTTGCAGTTTATTAAAGAGGACAGTCAGACAGAAAGATGGCTCTGGAAGAAAAGAGAGAGAGCGCACATGTAGGGAGTGGGTTTTTATACCCTCTGGGGCTCTTGAGGTTGTTTCCTGTTCCTGTTTGAGGCTTTGTATTTCCTGTGTCATGTATTTTGGCCTGAGTCTGAGTGTGCCCCTTTGGCATCTGTGGGTTAATTCTATTATGTCCCGTCTTAGAGTTTGGGTGGGATATGTAGATTATAGGTGTCTTTGTCTTCTTAATCTTCTAGCTTCAACCTTCCTGAATGGTTTACATCTGCATTTCTACGGAGTTGGTTTCTGCTTGGGGGAGGGAGACTTGGGGATATTAAGAAAAATAATTGGGCATGCTTTTCTGCCTCTTTAAGATCCTTTGAGGAAATATATTTTTCTGCCCTTTTAATATTTCCTTCTCTGGGGGGGCTGACTTCCCACACAGCACTCGCACAAGTCAAACATCTCTGGAGAGGTAGACAGGTACATGTGAGGAGTGTGTGCTAGAACCTCACTTTAGGAATAAAAGCAATTAAGCTCAGATTGCTTTTTGTTTATGTTGGATCTGAACCAAAAACTCCTTTTGGAAAGAGCCAACTCTCCTGCTATCAGTCCTTTGAGGTAAGCCAAGTCAGGAAACAGGCACTATAAGGGTTACAAGCAGTGCTTTTTTTCTAAAGAAAAAAAGATGCCGGAACTCACACACATCATACAACCCGCCTTGCCTACCCTACAAGGTTCCATCCAAAAAAGGTGCCGGAACTCCGTTCTGGGCGTTCTATGAGAAAAAAAAGCCCTGGTTACAAGTAATCCTCGACTTACAACCATCTAGTGACCACTCAAAGTTACAATGGCACTGGAAAAAAGTGACTTATGACTGATTCTTGTAATGAAAATTTGGGCCGGACATGGATTTATGATGGTTGCTGTGTCCCAGGATGTGATTGCTACTTGCACTCTTTCCAATCAGCTTCCAAAAGTAAAGACAATGGAGGAAGCCAAATTTGCTTAATGACCGTGTGCTTCGCTTAAAGAACAGTGATTCGCTTAGTGACCATGCTAAAAAAGGTCATAAAAATCAGGAGTGACTCGCTTAATAATGGCCTTGCTTAGCAATGGAAGTCCTGGTCCCAGTTTTATGCTGAAGACTATCTGTACAGGAAGGTTACTTTATCGTTGCTGGATATAAAAGCAGAAGCTTGAAAGCCTGCTAGAGCAGTGTTTCTCAACCTTGACAATTTTAAGGCATGTGGACTTCAACTCCCAGAATTCCACAGCCAGCAATGCTGGCTGTGGAATTCTGGGAGTTGAAGTCCACATGCCTTAAAATTGTCAAGGTTGAGAAACACTGTGCTAGAGTTTCTCTCTGTTCCTCCTGTACCAGAGTGAATCAAGGCAGATAATTTTGAATCTCTTTTTCATGTCCCTCCTTTTCCAGGGCCGAGTTGTGGACGTTGGTGAGTTGCCACTTATTTTGTCATTTAGTTTCTCTTAACAATTCCCCTAAGGACTTTTGCATTGCTTTCTTAAGGTTAGCTCTGTGCTTCCCTGCACTTACTGATTGATCCTGGGGAAATAGCAAGCAGCTATTAATGCTTTTCTTTCTTCTTTCAGCAGGACCGGATGGACTTTGCAGTCCTCTCCAAGTGTATTTGAACAGGACAAACCTGGTGCAGTTTTGCCATTCTTTTCTTTTGACTGTGCTAGCCCAAAGAAGTATGGCAAGCACTGCCCCTGATCCAGCTTTTAACCTCTTTAGGTGAGCCTCCAGACATGTCTAACTGTTGTGGCAAAATTGAATAGTTAATGTGATAAAATGAGCAAAGTCGAAATGAAATAGCATCAGTTTTGATTCTATCCTGCCTTCATGTATTCCCGTGAACATGGTGGTTCTCCCTGGAGGAAACGTTCTAATATTCACTCAAGGGTCTTTCGGTAGATGAATATGTCTCCTGTCCATGTTTAGCATGATTAAATGCTTCCCATTTTCTGAGTTTGCTCACTACCCTAAATGAAAGCCAACCACATAGCCTGGTTAATCATGATAGGCTAAACAGCAATCATTAGACATGTAGAGCAGGGGTGTCAAACTGCCGGCCCATAGGCCGGATGCGTCACACCAAAACTGCGCCCACCCCATTGCCGGCAATGGGAAAAAAGTCACGATACATCGTATCGCGTGACATCGTGAGTTTGACACCCGTGATGTAGAGCATCTGCCATTATCCACTAGGGACACCCAAGGTCTTAGGTTCTGAACAATTAATCAGTGGAACGACTTGCCTCCAGAAGTTGTGGGTGCTCCAACACTGGAAGTTTTTAGGAAGAGATTGGACAACCATTTGTCTGAAATGGTATAGGATTTCCAGCCTGAGCAGAGGGTTGGACTAGAAGACCTCCAAGATCCCTTCCAACTCTGTTATTCTGTTATAAGCGTATCCTATGAAACCAGCCATGATTTGGAAACCATGCTTTATGGCTTAGCATGTTGTATGTACCTGGCCTGTACTTTATCCATTGAACCATGGTTAAATGTATCATGCTTTAGCACAGAATCAGAATGTAATGGCTTTTTTTAAATTAAAAAAAATAGGTTTCATTCTGTAGAGATTTGAAATATTTCTAGCTTTGGGCTAGGAAAATTAGTAGAAGGTTTGCGAATATCTGAGAAACTGAATGAAAAAAATGACTGTTCATGGGACTTAACTCTAGTGGATGCTGAAATAAGTTGTTAGCTTCTTGTCGCAATAATAGGCATGTCAGATTCATTATCCCTTTTCTCCCTCAATCTAGCTGCAATAGGGTTGCGGCAAAGTGCTCTCTAAAATTTTTTTATTTCCCATGAGATGTGGATTTCTAGTTTCTAAATCTTTGTATAATAGATGTGTTCAAAAGAAAATAATAATGATTTAATCTCTTCCTATGGTCCTCTTGCTACCTGCTGCAAATCAGCATTTCTGAGACCCTCCTGGTAGGGAAGAGAGGTTAAAGCAATCTCTGTTTGTTTCAGTATATAATTGGGGGCAAATATGCCCTGTTTCTGTTACCATTTATATTTTTAGTATACCGTATTTTAGTCTTAATTTATTTTTGGTTGTGTTTGAAGCCAAGAGTATTGAAATATTTGCTACATGCTATTAACTATAGTTACACTGGTTAGTAATCTAATCAATGGCCCATGTCAATCTTTTGTAAATTTGTAGTTTGCGTGTATTTTATTATCATACATTGAATAAGTAGATTTATAAATGCAATATCTTTTTATCTTCAGTGGTAGTTATTAGTTGAAATAAAAGTGATTAAATATTACAATAGCTGCTAGTCTTACTTGGTGAGGCTTACTTCTAAATAAGTATCTCTGGAATTGCATTCTTCTAGCGATAGAAGTTATACACATTATTAGGCTTTAGTTCATTTTTTTGTCGGCCCACTTTTTTCCCCCTCAGTGATGAAATAACCACACACACACAAGTACTGGACACAGATGCAGAGTATATTTTTGCTGAACTGGTATTAACAGTGATATGATATGACTTCAGTTTGAAAACATGTTGAAACACCCTTGGCATTCCCAGGATAATATTTAATAATATTCTGCCTTAAAGTTATTAAAATTTTAATAAAATTTAGCAGTCAGGGGTATAGAAAATGAGTGCAAATGAGAGACCCAAGCGGGCACTGAAAATCTGGTTCACAAACTAACCATGATATTTTGGAAATATAGGTAATCCCCGACTTAAGACTGGTTGCTTAGCAACTGTTTGAAGTTATGACATATCTCCTTAGAGTTACTTATGACCCAGATTTAAAGTTATGACCCGTCCCACAGAGTTACATGATTATACTTTGGGTGCTTGGCAACTGGGCTACATTTATGGCTTATTTGCAGCATCCCATGGACATGTGACTGTGTTTTATGATGGTTTTGCTGAAAACCAGTATGTACTTCCAGTTTTTGGCAAAACCACACTCACAGCGAACTACTGATTCGCTTAACAACCATGGTGTTTGCTTTAAAAAGGTCATAATATCAGGTCATTCCTGTGGGTGAGTCAATTTACGATTGTCATAATTTTTGACCATGATGAACAGGCTCCATTACACTTGAAACTCTAGGACTACCTGTACTCAATGTTGAGGCTCCCTAGAGATAAAGAAAGGGGCTTTTTTCTTAATCAGCAGTTGGAACTGGATTAGAGGATGCCCACTATTCCCTTGCACTGCCTGGAACAGATGCTGTGGCGACAAGTGTCTGTCCGGTTCTTGGGTATAAGAATTAGAGATGAAACTGTGGGGAAGAAAACAGATTCCTAGAAGGGTCATGCAGAAAGAAAGGAAGGGGAAGAAGTTCTGGATTGCAAGCCATCCAGTGGGAGAAGGAATAGTGGCAATAGCATTTAGACTTCTATACCGCTTCACAGTGCTTTACAGGCCCCCTTTAAGCAGTTTACAGAGTAAGCCTATAGCCCCCAACAATCTGAGTCCTTGTTTTACCGACCTCGGAAGGATGGAAGTCTGAGTCAACCTTGAGCTGGTCAGGATTGAACTTCTGGCTGTAGGCAGTGTTAGCCTGCAATACTACATTCTAACCACTGCGCCACCACGGCTCAACAATGTGACATCTGCTCTCAAAATGGAGAATGGAGCCTGCAATCCTATCATTTTTTTCCCTAGGAGTAGGGAAAGAGATTGGAACAGATCGTGACTTTCACTGGAACTGGCTATTGCCCAATTAGAAAACACATTTGCATATGTCCTCAACGATATTGAAATGGCAGCTATCATAAAGAGAACATTGCCCAACAGCCTTTTTGAATTAGTCACACAATCTATGTAGGAACAGAAGCCTGATCAGTCACTGAAATGCCCTATGTAAATACACGGAGACTTCCATTCTTTACTTACAGGTAGTCCTCAACTTATGACCAGTTGCTGGGCGGCCATTCAAAGTTACAACAGACTCTCTCAAAAGTATTTACAACCCAATTCAAAATTCCGATGACCATTTTTCCGTTCCCTCCTGCAGCCACTTGACTGCATTTTGGGCACTCAGCTATGGCCTGCATTTTACGGCCATTTGCAGCATCTCACAATTTACATATTTTTTTGGGTGGAAACTGGAGTTTACTTCCTGGCAAAACAGCCAATGGCAGACAATGGGTTCACTTAATGACCATGCTGTTTGCTTAATGACCGTGAATTCGCTTAATGACTGCCATTAAAATGTCATAAAATCAGGCCAGTCACAGGAAGACTTGCTTAATATTTATGAAGACAGTGAAGACACATGAAGACAGTGATTAATATTTATAGGCATTTATATGTAAGGTTGTAGGTATAAACATATGTGTGTCTATATGTGTGTTATGTATGTGTACACTTTTGAAAGCAGGCAACAGAATTTCATTTTTAATGTGTGCCAGTGTGCCAATGGTAAAAAAAATGACAATAAAGGTTATTTTATATATCTCTTAATGACTGGCATGACTTACAATTTCAGCTCAATTATGAGCCAATTATGATTGTAAGTCGAGGAATATCTGCATTTAATTCTTTCTATCAGATCTCAAATCTTGGGTCTAGCATTTGCCAAATTTAATTCTAAACTTTCTGACTCTAAACAAGGAAAAGCAATCACTTGGAAAAGATCTATCAAACCTGACTATGAAATCAAGATTTCCAGACTAAAGGTGAGAAAGCACCTACACCCAGCCTAATAAGACAACGACGTTTAATTAATAGTGAACCTATATACTCTTGCTATTTTTTATCTTTCTGGGAAGATCTGCTGAATGCCGTCAACTTAATGCAGTTTTTCTGGTTCACTCATGAACGTGCAAGGTTCCTAGCAAGTAATTGATACAGCACATATATTACTAAACAAGAAATTGTAAATTACACTAGATTAGCAATTCCAATACACAAAAAAAAACCTGTAAGAAAGCTACTTGGTCTTATTAGGTTATGGAAAATAGAAACACATTTCCCCTTTTATTTCTTCCTGGAATATGATACCATCATCTTCTCAAGATCCTTGTGCTTCTTGATGTTGAGCTAATTAACTATGATTTAAATATCCCTTTTGTATGCCAATTCCCAGGTTGCAAAGTTACATAGGAACTAACAATATCCATCAACTTTTCTTTAGTCTTTTGTGGAATGGAATCACTTAACTGCTGGGGGAAAAAAGTAAGCTCTCCCTTGGGGCAATAAGCAATTCAGCAGATTTTTCCATCAGCAATATAGAATTGTTTTTAGAGTTGGAGAGGTCATATCAGTTTATTCACTTTTAAGCAAGCATTTCAAATGTAGGCTTTAATTTTCCCATTTTTTTCCCTCATTCGGCTGCTTTCCCTTCTATTATTTCCATCTGGCTTTTGTAATCTGCACAGGATAATTAGACCAGATTCTAAGTGGTCACTTGGAGCAACATATCAGTTATTGAAGAGCAATGGCAGTGTGTCAGTTAAGAATTATATATCACCCAGATTAAGAAATACCATTAAGAAGTATATACAACCCAGAAATGTCTACAAAAAAGAAAAAAAAATGATGAAAGCAGCATTGCATCATCATGATGCAAGCTCCATCCCTTGGAATCTACAGGATAACGTTGGTCACATGTACAAAAGGGGTGGAGCTTGTAAGGGGATGGCTCATTTTGAAGAAAGCCCTGGATTTGGGGGTGTCTCTGAATTCCAACCATCACTTTAGACTTCTAAAAAAGATGTGAAGATATCACTTTTGTGGACTGAAACACTGTCACTGAAGTACACGATCTGAAAGACAAACCGCTAGATATTGTTGTAAAGAACTAAAGTTTTAATCAAGAAAGAATAAATGATTTGCTGGATTGAGCCAAAAGCCCACTTAACCCAGCTAACATGATCCATAAAAAAACAAAGACGAACAGAGACCTCTCCTCTGCTATTGCTCCCCACAAAGGGTATTAAAGTTCAATAAAAAAGTCAAGTCAAGTCAAATAGTAAAAGCAATCTGTCCATGATTCTGGAGGTGATAAATGGCCACCAAGTCTCATAGCTATTGAAAGTTTGATCTTTAGCAAATTTGTACATACTCCTTTTAAATCATCAATGAAAACATCTCATAGTAGCAAATTTACTTATTAATTTATTTAATGGGCAGAGACCAATTGTAAAACAATTAAAAACAAATACAAAAATAAATATATACAGCAGCCAAAACAATATAATAATTGTCAGTATAGCCAAGAAATGGCCTTAACACACTCACGGCCTCGTGTTTTTAAGCTATGGATCAGGGCCATCCTGAAGGAAGGATGTTTCAAAGGGCAGGGGCTACAGCAGAGAAGACACTTCATCTAGTCCCTACCACCTGACATTCCTTGTCTAGTGGGACCCAAGCATACCCAAATGCTGGACAGAATTGGGTGAGTAGAAACTATTGGGAAAAGACTTAAGTAACCCGTAATCAAATTCCAGTTGATTTCATTTTCAATCCTTATTTATAAAGCTATCCACATTTAATGTTCCTTGTTCAGCAATGAAAACTACCAGCATTTCTATGCATCTTTTTTCCCTCCCAAAGTGCAGAAGCCGTGAGATGCTATAAAATTAATAGATCTCCAACTGGGATAACCTCATAGTGTTCTTACAAATATAAGGCTTCTGTGACATGCCAATTTTCAGCAAGAAAGACATCTGCTCACTTATCTTTAGCTTCGACGACTCTTGTTCACAAGGAAACCATGCTATGTCTTGGTTCAGAAAGTTTACTCTCAGATATCTATGATTCTAAAAGTTATTTTACTTGTTTAATAAACATTTTACCTCTTAACAGTCATCAGAAACAATTGAGTTTTCAGTATTATTCTGCTGCTAAAATGCTACCTCTACTTTTCTACAGAAATGTTACTTCTGGCATTTGGACGCTTGTCACATAAGACATAAGCTGGGTTTGTACATCACGTTATGCCAAAAACGTGTTTAACTGCGGCTTACTCAGTAACCAAAACTGGCTTTGATCACATCACACACTAAGCAAAAATAAACATCAGCACAGCACTCTTTGAAAACTGCTGCTTTGTTAGTATATCCAGATGAATTCATGGTTGTTGGACATATGGTATGGGGAAAATGGGCGTCCTTTTCTCTCGCTTCTGTTAGAAAAATCAACAGTGATACAGAGAACTCCTCTCTATTATTTTTATTATGCAAACAAACAGAAAATGAAAGAAATCAACCCAGAATGGACAAACACCGCATCATCCTCAGCACTCCACCATTTGTGGACGCCCCACAAGTATTGAGACTGCACCATCAAAAACTGTGGTCAAAATGGCACCATGTTTTTTGGGTAGTGGTGATGAAGATGGTTTAAGGGGAGACAGGTGTGGTTTATCTCTGACAGGCTCCTTGCTTCCATCCCCACCTATAATTATTTCCGCAAAGAGGTGTGGTAGCTCAGTGGAGAAGGTCTGTGTTCCAGCAGTTCAAGTCCTAGCGCTGTGTAATGGGGTGAGCTCCCCTCATTTGCCTTGGCTTGTGCGAACCTAGAAGTTCAAAGCATGCTATACACAAGTAGATTAATAGGTACCATTCAGGTGGGGAAAATAACAGTGCTTCGTGCGGGAAAGCGAACCCAATTGATGCCGGACCTATCCAATGCAATGCCCGATCGTGAAGTGACATCATTGGAGGGGGAAAAGCCCTGGATGATATTGTAGAATGCCATTAGCCATTCTGAGTGTGGAGCAGTTCACACCCTATGGGCTACCCTGGATAGTGTGAGAGAGCATGAACCAAACTGACTAGCAGTCTAGTCAGTGTAGCAGTGTATTAACAATGTGGTCTCTTGGCTAATGTACCATTGCTAAATAAATAAATAATAACCATTTCCCCAGAACTGAAAAGGACCAATAAAATAAAAAGGGAAATAGAATATCCCAGACTTGCACCCTGAGCTTTCAGCTCAGAAGACTGAAAGGCTAAGTTGAAGCCACAGATCCCTCCAATTTTGCCTACCCTTGACTAGTCCATGGGGTAGGCTGGAGCATTAACAAGAGAGATACGACAGCTGCCTAATGGCAACTGGAGATACAAAGATTGAATTAATCATTTGGATGGTAAATCCATACCAAAAAAAAATAAAATTAGAAAGGACTAAATAAATAGAATTAAATCAGAATTGCGATATTTTGTCTCATTTAAAAGGTGCGTCTAAGAAAAGTTTACTTTTCTATACTCAGTGAAAAGGATCCATTTATTTCTATGTGAGCACTGCTTTAGCGTCGTTTGTTAAGTAGGTTAGAACACAACTGAAAGTGAAAAAAAAACAATTGGTTAGTGGGCTCTCTTGTCATTACATGGAAAATAAAATGAATCAGAAATCAGATCATCAGCCCAAGCCTTTATATTCATCCTGGAAGAACATTAAATATTTGAACAACTAAGCATTATCAATATAAATTCCCTATACACAAATAGGATTTCGGAGTTGTGATATTTGCTTTTATGACAGGTTTCTAAGTGACACTTGGTATTTAGGTAGTTCTACTAGTAACAATTGGAGAAAACAAACATTTGTAGTTGGGTTGCATCAACTTTCCAGCGTTTAGCTCAAAGCCCAGATTTTTCCAAGCATTTCCTTAAGTAAAATGTCATTTAATCCCGTTGTACCAATGTTCATTTTGAAAAGGCAACTTGGACAAAGATTTGAGGCTGGAATGCAAGAAGCCTTCAGAAAGATGGACCGTGTGTCCACTTTGGTTCCACTATCTCCAGTCACTCGAGCCAACGTGGGTCCAAAGCACCTTCCAATCATTCAGAAATACATTTCTTAGAATGCATTTAATTAGAAAAAGCAAGTCTGAGGCGTTTTGAATGTATCCATGGCATCTTTTTGGAATTTGGGAATTTCATTAAAATATAGTCTTAATTTATTTTAGCAACAGGAACATCATTTTCACTTTCGTAACCATCACAGCCAACATTTTAAAGCAGGATCTTCAAACTTGGCCCTTTTATGACTTGTGGACTTCAACTCCCAGAATTTCTCAGCCAGGTACGCTGGCTGAGGAATTCTGGGAGTTGAAGTCCACAAGTCATAAAAGGGCCAAGTTTGAAGACCCCTGTTTTAAAAGAACAACTTATATATCTGGCTTCTGGAAGCCAAGTTTAAAATGCAAGATCCCATCCCTGCTTACTTTGGGTCTATTTGTAACAGATGCCTTAAGATGTATCTGTGCGTGATACGCACATGGACAACTCTACACTTTGTTCAGTACACTTTCCTCTTAAGATTCTACTCACCAAGATTCGATTAAAAGATTAAAAATAAAGAGAAGCTGTCGTCACTTGTTAAGAAATGCACAACCCCCCTCCAACATTGTCAAAGTGACATCGCTCTCCTGTGGATATTCACATGCTGAGAGCATCAATGTCTGAAGGAGAAAAGCTTCATGCATATATGTGCATATGCATGACAGCTTCCATGTGAGCCAGCATGAATGTTTCCAAGGGGGGAAAAAAATCCTTTCAGCAATGTTGATCAGGAGGAGGAGGATTATCAAGGAATTTGCATAATGAGCATTCCAGATTGTGTAGCAAGCAAGGAGGGTTAAAAAGGGAGTTAGAGGAAATGCTAAAATTAAGAACTGGCTACTCCTTAGCAAATCTTTCCTATATATAATAAGGGAAGTTTCTTACTGACAAGTAGAAGGTAAAGATACCCCCTGCAGGTGCCAGAATGTGGGTAACAACAGGACTAAGCACTAGCTTGTGCTATTGCAGATTTTTTTCCCCACAGCTAAGCCCTAACTTCCTGGTTGTAATACAGGAATGGTTGAAACTGTCTAAGTCAGGGGTAGGCAACCTTGGCTCTTTTATGACTTGTGGACTTCAACTCCCAGAATTCCTGAGCCAGCGTGTCTCAGCTTGGAAACCTTTCCCTTTCCCCTTAGCATGGCTGGCTCAGGAATTCTGGGAGTTGAAGTCCACGAGTCATAAAAGAGCCAAGGTTGCCTACCCCTGGTCTAGGTGCTTGTAGTAGTCAATGTAGTGCCTTTCTCTGTATACCCTTGTATCTGAACTGTCTGCATATGTTTGACCATATGCTCAAGATATGGAAAAGTTCCCAGACTTATTCTTTGTGTGCTTGACTAGACTCTTTTGTTGTGTGTGCTTCTGAGTCAATGTTGATTGCTGGCTATGGCCTGAATAAATACCTGTGGTTTTGTTGGCAAGATTTTCAGAAGTGCCTGCCTCTTACAGCTAAGAGGGACTGGCTTCAGGTAACCCAGCTGGCTTTGTGCCTACGGCAGGACTATAATTTACAGTGTCCCAGGTACTTAGTCAAACTGAGTTTTAATAAAGGCACTAGAGATTTCACAAATTGTGGAAGACTGAATATAGAGGGACAGACTTGAATCTCACCACTTAGGTGACTAAGCAGGGAAAAGAGTTCTAAGTTTTTCTTCATCAAAAGAAAATTGCAACACAAAGAGATCAAGATGTTGGACTGAAAAAGAACAATTTAACATCACGTCCCACCATTATTTACCATTTACCATTCTGAATCCCCTACAGATCTCAAGTATAGCACAGCCACATACACAGGCAAAAACATCAGTTATAAAAACATGCCAAATCCAGTTTAACTGGCTGTCATTATGTTTTAAGTTTAGTATAGGGCTCACAATTCAGAGTGTTCAGTGTGCAGACCTGTGAAGTTCATTCTGAATTGCACAGAAGGTCAGAAATAATGGGCAAGCTAATTTCCAAGAAGTCTGGTCTATTATTATTCACCTTCACCTTAATAAACCTCTGCCAAGGAATTCCAGGCTTCCTAAGAAACCCATTTGAAAACCCCTGATAAAGGCAGAAGGACTATTTAAGAAGCAGGTCATATCCCCCCTCTCCAGCCCCTCTACCCACAAGCGGCAGTCAGAATTAATTCATTTGAAGAGTCTCATAAAAAGGATCAGATGCTCAAGAAGACTCTCCTTTCTCTTTCCAGCTCAGTAAAAATCCACAAAGATTACTTGCACATTCCTCATTTCAATAACAGCGGAACTGAATCGAATAGAACAGGCCTTCAAAAAGTCTTTGATTCATTTTGTTTTTCATTATTGCCATCACAACTGTAAATATTAGAACCACCACCACAATAATAATAATAATAACAGGCCAACATGCCAAACTTCAGAAGTACTTAAGATCCCCTAAATCTTCCTAGGGTTTGCTGGCAACGTGAACAAAAGCCTTCCGGTGAAAAGCAAAATAAAGGATAAATTGGTGCCTTAGGGAAAATGGTTAAAATTATGCATTTGATTTACATTAGCTGGATTCCCTAGCATTACTGAATGATGAAACACTTAATGGACTTCAATAGAATAGGAAAAGGACAGAGGGAAGGATGTTATATTATCCTTATTTCCCAGGAGATGGGCAAGTCGTTCAGCCTGTGTCTTCCTTCTTCATAACTCATTCTGGTACAACTTCTTTAAGGCTCTAAGATAGGGGTGTCCAACCTTGGCAATTTTAAGATTTATGGACTTCAACTTCTAGAATTCCCCAGTCAGCATGGCTGGCTGGAGAATTCTGGGAATTGAAGTTCACAAATCTTAAAAGTTGCCAGGGCTTATGGTGGATGGACACTAGATGAACTGGTATTATTAACAGAGCAGAAAAGTAATACTCTTTACCGGTTTAATAATAGAAAATATGCGCATTCTGGATTGTTAAGTATACAGGTAGTCCTCGACTTATGACTGGTTGCTTAGTGGCTGTTCAAAGTTACAACAGAGACACCCCCCCCCCAAAAAAAAAGCTACTTACGAGCCGGTTCCAAAGTTCTGGCAAGCAGGATTCTCCCCGTGTTCATGTGATTGCATTGGGCACTCGGCAACCAACCCGTATTTACAGCTGTTTGCTTACTTTTGTAACCATATATGAAAATATCTAGTAAATTATTTTGCAGTTCGGTTATTAAGAGCAAATTATGAATAAAATTAATTACAAAGAACAGATAAATGCAAGAGAGGTGTTAAAAAGCTTTATGAATTCCAGCAAAACAAAAAAAATCAAAGTAACTAAGAAATAACTGGGAATACATTTCTCAGCAGTACTTGACATAGCATAATGTTCCCATCTAAGATTTATTATGATTTAATTAAAATACTAGAGACCATTTCAAATGTCATATGGGCTGAGACCTGAAAACTTACATTTAACATCTCATTTATGTAAGTGAAAAATAGTTGGGATGAGGAATCACTAACACTTCTTTATAGCACATTCCTTGCTGAATTGTTATATTAAAGGTCAATGACACCAAAGACATGAACACAGAAAGAAATGCTGATGCAGTTCAACCACTGAAGTGAAGTACCTCCATTATTCAATGAAAGGTCAGAAAAAAATGCAAAGCAGCAAGGAAGTTTGGGTTCAACATGAGAGGACATAAAAGCCCTTTAGGATAGCCAGCTCAGGATGTAGGCCTCCTCTGCTGTTACCGTGTTTTCCCAAAAGTAAGACCCACCCTGAAAATAAGCCCTAGCTTGATTTTTTGGGGTGGCCCTAATATAAGCCCTTTCCCAAAAAATAAGCATGGGGGTAGGGATGGCCAGCACAAGCAGGGGCGAGCGCATGAGGGCTGATGGTGTCTGGCAGCAGCCACAGCCTGCTAGCCCCTTGGCGCAGCGCAGGTAGGTCTGAGCGCAGAGGCAGAGGAGGGGAGGCATGCGATCTGGACGCGCTACACAGTTTTCGCCCAGAGGAAGACCGGAAGCTTCATCTACTTGTAAACAGGATGCTTAGAAACAGAGCAATTTGCTCCGTCTCCAAGCACCCCATTTGCAGGCAGATACAGCTTCCATTTTCCCTCTGGGCGAAAAGTGTTTGGGCGCCAATGGGGCGTTTGGAAACATAGCGCTCCTCTTCCAAACATCCCATAGGCACCCAGAGGGAGACTGGAAGCTTCATCTACTTGCAAATGGGGCCCTTAGAAACTGAGCCTTCCATTTGCAAGCAGACAAAGCTCCCAGTCTCCGTCACTTCTCTGTCTGGGCGAAAAGTGTTTGGGCAGCTATGAGGCACTTGGAGCACCGCCTCTCCCACCTGCCTTGTCTCATGGCAACAACAGGGCGCTGCGGGCCACGTGGCCTCCTGCTGCCACGGCCACAGAAGTGAGCCAGTGGCCACGCAGGGTCCAGTTGGACGAGGCTGTTGGTGCCGCCGCCGCGAGGCAGGTGTTTGACCCTGGGACACATCAACCGTCCTAAATATGAGACAGTTGCCAAGCATCCAAAATTTGATCGTGTGACTATAGGGATGCTGCAACGGTCGTAAGTGTGAAAAAGGTCATGTCACTTTTTTCAGTGCCATTATAACTTTGAAGTTCACTAAGTGAACTGTTGTAAGTTGAGGACTAACTGTACTATGCAATTAAATAGAGCATTTAAGCTGTCGGTGCCTCAAAAACTTGAATATAAAATGATAACCCAGTTATGTCATCGATAACTATGTTAAGTTGGTAAGAGAAATTCTAATTGATAAAATCAAAGATTCCTTTAGTCCAGGGTCTCCACACCTGCCAACTTTAAGACTTGTGGAGTTCAGCTCCCAGAATTCTCCAGCTGGCACCCTGCTCTAGTCCTGGAATGGGACAACTTGACTCAGCTGATTCACCACAGCCGACTCACCCTGGCCTTCTCACCACAGCCGACTCACCCTGGCCTTCTCACCACAGCTGACTCGCCGCAAGACAATTCAACGCGGTATAACTCAAGAGAAGGATAATAGTTCAGTGTCCTAATTATCAGAGCAGGGGCAACCTCCGGTCCATGGACTGGTACCAGGCCGTGGCATGCCAGCAACCAGTCCGCACAAACAAGCAAAGCCCCATCCATGGGATGCAGGCAGCACACAAAACCATGTACCCTCCGGTCCACGGAAAAACGTCTCTCCACAGAACCGGTTCCTGGTGCCAAAAGGTTGGGGATCTCTGTATCAGAGGGGCCAACCAGATGTCCCTAGGAAGCTCACAAGCAGACATGACTCCAATGCAGTAGTACTCTTAGGTTCTCTCTCATGAGCTATTGATATTAAAAGGTATAAGGAAAAACACAGTAGGAAAAGGAAAAACCAGAACAGCTTTCACTACATATTAAATATATCTTTTTATAGAACCTACACAAGTACTGCACATTTAGACATTTACAAGAGAAGGAACTAACTAGAAGCCTTTTGTTTCCGTTAGTGCTGGAAATTTCCTTACTGACTTTGTAATTTTTATTTATTTATTCAATTTCTTTTGCCACCCATTTCAGCCAATGACTCTGGGCGGCTTGCCATTCCAAAACAATAAAACCATTTAAAAGTATAAAAACTATTTAAAACAATAAAAACACTGAAAATAAATAGCCTTCTATAATAATATAGGTTTACAAGTAATCAACATTTAAAATGCAGACTTTTCTAGAACCAGCACTGAAAAACTATATTCTAAGTTATGCAAACTAATGCATTTTGTAGATTTTTTTCCCTACTTTATGTTGCTTTCGTTCATACATGGTAGATGCAAGGAGCTGTATGACGTAGCCGCAACAATGCCTTCTTAATTATCTTATCCAGCATATTTTTATTTTCTGAAATTAAAAAAAATCTATTTATAAAATGTCTAAAAATAATAACTCTTAAATACATAAATGGCACAATGAGTTCTACAAGAATACCTGTCAAATTCACTCAAGTGGCAAGAAATGTTAAGAGCAGACTTCCAAAGGGACCAAAGCTCTAGTAAGTTAATTTATTGTAGCAAAGTTAACGAAACTGCTCCAGCAACTGCTGTATATTACCTGCAAGCCCTGTTTATACAGATATTCTTGTGACTCTTTCTCCTGAACACAAAATGTGACAGGCTAAAAAAAGTCACTTTTTTGTATGGAAGGGCTATTTTGTCCTTGTGTCTTTTGCTTTGGTAGTGGACTGACCTGTTATCACTTGTTTGTTTACTATTATTATTCTACAAGAAGATACTCTCACAACATCTTTTGTACAACACAGGCATTTCTTAATAAGATATTAAGACTTCTTTCTTCAGACAGAGAAGAGGTGGCAGGGGAAACAGCGTGCTTATCTGAGACAAAATGCTACTGTCTGAACTCTATAGAAGTAATTCAACTGTCCCTCATCAACCCTCTAATAACAGCACGGAGAACTGCTTCTGCAAAATTATAAGAAAATTGTGCGCTCACTTACATGTAAATAATTTAGGAGTATTTACTCCCTTATCAAGGTAATCATTTAGGAACAAAAAAACCCTTATTAATTTAGTAAGTAAGGTAAGATAATGTAAATTCAGAGGGTTTATAACAGTGGTGGCGAACTTGTGGCACGTGTGCCAGAGGTGGCACTCAGAGCCTTCTCTGTGGGCACGTACACCGTCATTCCAGCCCCACCTCCCCCTGCGGCCCCCTCTTCATCAGCAGCCCCCCTGGAGGAGAGTCGACCCCAGGTGCGGCCTGCGCGGAGCAACGCAGCCAAGGACATGGCAGCCGGGCAGCAGAGACAAGACTCTGCCCTCGCGCCCCATCGCATGCAGATGATGCTGCGGGGCAAAGGCAGAGGGCGTGGCTGCCATGGGGCTGCTGGGCTGCCTGGGCGATCTGCTGCAGTGGGCCATGGAGGCGGTGGGTGGCCCTGCAGGTGGGCGGGGGTGGGGGCAGAGCAGGGGTGGGCAATGGGGGCGAGGGGCAGGGTG
>NW_015388952.1:61361-63341 GCF_001527695.2 Protobothrops mucrosquamatus
GCACTCGGTCTCTAAAAGGTTCGCCATCACTGGTTTATAACATATGCAAATACAAAAATATAGTAGATTTTCCAGTAAAATATACAGGAATATATAAAATGTCTCTTTTACTTCCCTCTCTGCCAAACAAAAAATGTGATGTAAATATATTAATGTTTTATTTTCAGAAGAAGAAAAATGCTGTTATTATGTTATCAAACTTCAGAATAATGGCAAGGATATTCTTCAGGCTTTACTTTGCATTTTAATAAAAAGAGCTGTTTTATCTTTATCATTTCAACTCCAAGACAGATCCAAATCTCAAAAAGAAATTAGCTTTTATAAAATTAACACAAAAAGCAGATTAGGTACAACCACAGGTCAAGACATGTGCTCCAGAGAATCTGCTAAACTCCCAATTCTTACCAGATTTAATAAGCGTGAATAGTGTTACTTTCAATCTAAACCATAGCTAGTTGCTCACTAGTAATTGTAATCTTGTGGTAGATGAATTAAACAGTTAAAAATAGGAGACAAAGAGTAACTTGCAATGGTATGTTCTTAAATCCATTTCACAATATAAATAAATCTAGACTACACTAGAAATAGGTAAATCTAGTCTTCTATCCAATCCCACCACTTCGTATGCCCAGATGATATTTTTAGGATATTCACAAACAAGCCAGCAGCTATTATTTAAAATATTTTTTAACCCAGAAATTCAGTTTCAATATTACAACTGATAGATTTTTCTGTAACCCACAGAGTTGCTATTGTGAGAATAAAAATAGGACGGAGCACTATCTATTCCATCTTGAGATCCTGAACAAAAAATAGAATATAAATCAAATCAATCAATATAGGCTGGACTCATACTTGAAATAACTTGATATTTATAATTATGGTTTATTAACAAATCAAATCTTTATTATGGTTAAAGACCAGCATAAGGAGGGTGGGTACAAGAAATTAAAGAGAATAAAAAGGACCCTAAAATAAAATTACATAGATATAAAAAGGTAAAAAGTATTAAAACAAAAGCCTAAAAAGAATCTCTAAAAAGTTTTAAAGGCCAGTAAGAGCAGTAGCTAGACATAGGGGTACATGGCAAACTAAATAATTATAAATCAGAGCACTCTAGGTGCTCATTAAAACTGGCTTGTGGCACAGGTCATTTTTTGACAAATGTTAAGTACAGCAGCACAAAACCTGGCAATACTGTATATTGTGGCAGGGTCAGTATCTGAGAGCAGCAGGGAAGTGAAGAAGTGTAGTAGAGGTATTGGAGAAGTATAAGTTCCGTAGTTGCTATGTGTCCAGTCATAGGAATATTGTCTTTCTGGGTAGGGGATCTTCAAGGACAGCTAAGAGGAGGGTTTGACACTGTGTTAGAGTAAAGACCATCCAGTGATTAGGTATTTCAAAATTAGGGTCAAAGAGTATCTAATAGGTTCACTGGCAATAAAGATTGGGGACCTGGCTATGTCCAGTAGATGCTCTCCATGCCTCTTAAAAATTGTTTAATGAGTGCTTTGGCCTGATCATATCCCAAGACCAGGAGAGAAACTCAAGGATGAGATTTTAGTTGGCACTGTCTTTTTCCATGTGGAAATTATCCCTCATAATTAACGAGGAAAGGACATGTGGGGGGGGGAGATAGACTGAGACAATATTTGAGTATGGTCATCCACACTCTACCCTTTACTTTCCTGAGGCCTATCTGTAGTCTCAAGTTGGCATTAGAGATATATTTAGGGGTTTGGAGGGCCCATCTTAGGAATTTGGATTGAATATGGATTGGGTTCCCTGGACCCAGATGAGTTGGCCAGTTATCGCCCAGTCTCCAACCTTCGCTTTGCGGCGAAGGTTGTTGAGAGTGTGGTTGCACAGCAATTCCCTCGGCACCTGGATGAAACAGTCTATCTGGACCCATACCAGTCGGGCTTCAGGCCGGGACACAGCACGGAAACGGCATTGGTCGCGTTGGTTAATGATCTCTGG
>NW_015388952.1:64192-72039 GCF_001527695.2 Protobothrops mucrosquamatus
AGCAATTTTAATTGGAAACACAGCCGTCAATATTTGGTTTTTAATTCGGTTTTTATTGGGGTTTATATTGTTGTATTTTTGTATTTTTTGTATTTGTGTATAGTATCTGTTTTTTAAATATGCTGTGAACCGCCCTGAGTCCTATGGGAGAAGGGCGGTATATAAATTAAATTTGAATTGAATTGAATTGAATTGAATATGTTGTAACAGTGCAAAATTGGCTTCAAGTAATGGAGCGCTGCAGGAATGTAGTGGCCACCTATTGTCTTGAGGAACTTAAGGATGGCAGAACATTCAGCTGACGTCAAGGCAGACAGGGGGCTCCGTAGATGCAATCTTTATAAGAGGACAACCAGCACCATGAATTGAATCGGGAAGCTCACTGGGAGCCAATGAAGCTTGTGGGAAAAAAGGCACCACATGGGCATAATAAGGCAGATCCGTAACTGATCATTCTCCTGCATTCTAGACTGTCACGAATTCTTTGAAACTATATCCTGGTCAGTGGGCTCCAAAACCCCAGATAATCCAACACAACCACACAGGTCTCTAGGCAACAGCCACACAAGCACTCAAAGGCTAGTACTTATTGCTCACTATTCCACTCCTACCCAGTTGTTCTCCACCTCCTCCTACTGCTCTCCACTACTACTCCTTGTGAGTCCTACTGCTAAAGAGCAGTATCACTATTTGCCTTAGGCTGCTTTAGGCTTAATTTTCCTGAACAAACACAAGCCACTGTCTCTCTTACGTCAACCACCAGCCATCTCTCTGCTCAGTTTTTTAATAGCCACCAGTTGCTGTGTTGGCTAGGGACAGTCTTAAAAGGCCAAGGCACCATTATGCTCAGGTTCTGGCCATTTTGCAGGCAACCTGCTGCAACTTCCAAATATTCAGAAGCCCTATATACACCCATGATGAAGTACAGGTAGTTCCAGACTTAGAAACCATTCATTTAGCAATCAAAGGTACAATGGCACTGAAAAAGTAACCTACCATCAGTCCTCGCAGTTATGCAGCATTCCCATGGTCACATGATCAAAACTGGGTGCTTGGCAACTGACATGCATTTATAGAGTTACAGCATGCGAGGGTCAAGTGATTGCCATTTGCAACCTTCCCTGTGGGCAAAGTCAATGGGGGAAGCTAAATTCACTTAATAACTGCAGTGATTTGCTTAACAGCCATGGCAGAAAAAGTCATAAACGTGGGCACAACTCATTAAACAGCTGCCTTGCTTAATAATGGAAATTCTTCTCCCATTTATGGTTGTAAGTCAAGTACTACAATGACACCTCAGTATTCGACGTTAATTGGTTCCGGGAGATGCGACAAATACCAAAAATGAGTACCAAACAATTTTTTCACATAATGTAAATAAATTTAATGCAATCCCAAACCAAATACAATGCATATTTTTAAGGCAATGTGCAAAAAGATGGAGTTACATATCATTACTTTACATGAGAAACAAACCTACAAATTAATAAATGCTTAGGTTAAATAAAATAAAAACTTCACTTTACCTGTACTGATGAGAAACAAATGTCCAAAAATACACAAAATGACCACAGAAGCTAAGATAAGACTGCCAAGGGGATATGCACAGGGCAAAAGCTACCGCGTGACTAACATGGGATCCTCTGTTTCAGCTGGAAAGGGTAGCGAGTTATGAGGCAACCGACACTGACAAGTTCTAGCTTGCGCGTTGAGTACCAAACAAAAGATAAGTAATGGGACAAAATTTTCTATTTGAAATATGTCAAGCACCAAATTCAACGAGTTTCAAAGCAGTCAAGTACCAAGATATGGCTGTGCTTGTAATCCAACTGGAAGGTAATAAAGGCACAAGTAGGGCCTCATGGTCTAGGAATGGGTGCATTGGGCGCATAAGATGGACCTGTGTAAAAGTCCAGCTTAGTGTGAGCAAGAATGACTCCAAAAGGACCCCCAAGTTGTGCATAAACTTTGTCTGAGGGGATGATGATTGCATTTAGACTTAGAACACTCTGGGTGGTTTACAACCTAAGCATTACTTGCATATTGCCCCCAACAATCTGGGTCCTCATTTTACAGACCCTAGAAGGATGGAAGACTAAGTCAACCTTGAGACCCGTCAAGATCGAACTCCAGGCTGTGAGCAGAGTTTGCCTGCAATACTGCACTCTAACCACTGCACTGCCAGGGCTCTTCATTCAGGGCTTCATTCAGGGCTCTAAATGGGATGCTACCCCATTCAGAGATAAAGGTTGGAAAAGTCAATGAATCTGGGGCAGCCTCAAAACTCACAGCCATCCAGTGTTACTAGGGTTGAGATGAAGCCTATTCTTCCCCATCCAGACCCCGAGAGTTTCCGGACACTGAGGCAGAACCTCAACAATATCACTTGGTCAGCCCTGGTTTGAACAATTGTTCAAATCAAATGCACTAGAACAACAATTATTTTATGCAAGTTCTTACATAAATATTCATCAAGCTCTTCCCTTTTGGAGTAGACAATGTTATGCAAAGCACAGAAAGAGAGAAGACCAGAAGCATAACCACAGCCTAGTTTTATCCCAAGCTATGCAAGGTTGGATTTTAAACTCAAGACCACCCTGAAAGTCAAAATACTGCTGGCTCCAAACCCAAAATCAAAAGGCACATAAAGTGCAGCAAGACAATCTCAAGACCCATTTTCTTAAAAGCAATGTTGTCATATGAGCATGCTGAAAACACTTATATCATCTGTAAGTTGGTTATCTATCAATACATTTAACGTAAAACAATGTTTCTGGCAGTAATGTGATTATAAGGAATGGGAAAAAACCCCAAATAGAAATAGAAACAAGGTATATAAAAATAATGTCAAAAGGAAGGATTTTTAATATTTAATTGTAAAAAAAAGAAACAAAAAAACTACTTGCAAATCTGACTATGGGACAGGCAGAAGATTCAGTGAATATCACTGATGATTCAAAGCTGCCACCCTTTCTAATTTGGGGGATAGAAAATTGTGGAATATCTACACCTTTCAAAATTGGTACTTCTAGTTATATGTTTTTCTTCTATTCCTTAAGAAAAAGAAATGGAAAAGATAAAATACAGGCTGCTAATAAAGCATGATGACAATACTTATATGGCCATGAAATTACTGCATCTTTGCAAAGAGTATCCGGAGCATGTGGAAATATCTGCCTGAAAGTATCTCACAATCTAATTACAGCATATAATTTGGGATATAGTATCCATAGCAACATTCCACTGCTCTACATTTTGAGGGGGGAAAAAATCCTACAAAAATATCTTTTTTAGAATATTGACTAGCGTTCTCTATGCAGTAGATAACTAAGCATGTTTCATAATTCTAAATCTGATTTAATGCAATTTAATTGAAATATAGCTTATATGTTTAATGGCTTCCTAATTGTTGTCTTCTGTTGTGTTGTCATGTGGGTGTCGACCTGAGAAGGAGTTCTTTAGACAATGACAACTTGATGAAGATAGAAATGGGGAATTCAAACAGTCACATGAAATTTGCTAAATAGACATTTCCTGAATCTTATTATTTATGGAGATATAGTATGAATAAGATATTACTTAGCCTCCAAAAACATCCTAAATAAACCAGAATCCCCAGTAGCCCCAGAGAGAGAAAAAAACTGGAGTCATCTACAACAGAGGTCCCCAACCTTTTGGGCACCAGAGACCGGTTCTGTGGAGAGAGGTTTTTTCCATGGACCGAAGAGTGCGTGGTTTTCTGTGCTACCTGCATCCCGCGGATGAGGTTTTACTTGTTTGTGTGGACCAGTTGCTGGCATGCTGCGGCTGGTACCGGTCCACGGACCGGGGGTTGGGGACCCCTGATCTACAATATATAAGGACTGCAACAGCCACTATGTAAGACAAGCAGGCAGAAGACTAGCAGAATGCTTCCAAGAACACCAACTAGCATTCAGAAGACATGATGGAAACTCCTTAGTTTCACAACACATAGACAGATTTAACCATAGCTACTGGGAAACTGTAACCATCCTAGACCAAGCCAACTTAAAAAATGCTAGAGAATACCTGGAGGCCTGGCATGCTGACAAATTGGCCATTAATAGGGACATAAAAATAAACAACATCTACATACTGTGCAAAAGAGACAATCAACAAGCCAAAAAGGGAATAAAAAGACCAAAACACCTCCTCATCAGCAATCATTTCCCAGATGGGCAGAGTTTAACAGCAAGATTAACATCAAACCAACCATCAAGAATAAACAATACCCCAAACAAGGAACTGCCAAACATGCTAACAGTAAACAGCCCAACAAAAGGACCAACAAGGCCATTCCCACCAATACTGGCCGTGCAAGCCACTATAATGCAGAAGGAGAGCACATCCCATTCCCAACTAACAATGATGCTGTTACAGCCCAGCTCAGAAAGGACCCTTCATTTCAGCCTTGAACTACAAATATTCTTTTCTATAGATATTTACTCCTGTGGGAAGTTAGCCCCAGAGAAGGAAATATTAAAAAGGCAGAAAAATATTTTTCCTCAAAAAGGATTTTTAAAACCAAAAACCAAACCTGGCATCATCTCTTTGCCCCAAGCAGGAACCAGCCCTATAGAAATGCAGATGTAAGACCATCAGGAAGGTTGGAGCCAGGAACTCAAGAAGACAAAGAACCTCTTAAAAGTCATTACCCCATCCCCAGGGAAGCAGATGACTTTTGGGACATAATATGACTAACCATTACCATCAAGTAATACCAGAGAGGCACACCTGGGCTCAGGTCAGAATACGTGACACAGGAAATAGCCTCAAAGTTCATGCCACAGGAACAGGAAGACTTCCAAACAAAAAGCTAGAGAGGGTATAAAATGCTACTGGCCATGTGCTCACTCTCTTCTTCTCTCCTCTGCTCTTTCCTGAAGAACCATCTTTCTGCTTCTGCAATAAACTGTAACCATCTTCCCAAAGCAGTCGCCATGTTGCTTATTTAATAATAATAATAATGATAATATTCCCGGCTTGGATGAACCAGGATGAAGACTTACTTCTGACACTCCACTATTCAAAATGCAAAGCAAGATTTTAAACTAAGAATGAAAAACGGATCTAAGTTTAATTCACATGTTGTTCTACCGAGATTGTACAGAAATAGCCATGCAAACATTCCCCAAAGGGGAATTTATTCTAAAAGTCCAAGCTTCTGTTTCAACCTAGGAAAAGAGCTTTTGGCAATCCCCGAGTTTATCTTCCAAAGCAGTGTGAAAAGACTGCAACAGTGGTGAAGGCTTTCCCTATAGTTTTTGACCTCCGCTTATGAGGAGACCAAAACAAATATACCCCCCCCCAAAAAATCTCACATTATAAACCTCACAATGTTAAATGTAGCAACTTAGACTTATATACCGCTTCATAGTGCTTTACAGCTCTCTCCAAGCGGTTTACAGAGTCAGCCTATTGCCCCCAACAGTCTGGGTCCTCATTTTACCGATCTCGGAAGGATATAAGGCTGAGTCAACCTCGAGCCTGTCAGGATCAAACTCCAGACTGTGGGCAGAGTTTGTCTTCAATACTGCAGTGCATTCTAACCACTCCGCCGCCTCAGCTCTTAATGTCAGTGTTTCAATGATCATATAAAGCAATACATTAAAGTACTCTACCGCAGCTCTTCCTCGACTTTCAAAATTTCCGTTGTTAAGCAAGGCAGTTATTAAGTGAGTCATACCTGGCTTTACAGCCTTTCTTGCAACAGTTAGGTGAATCATTACATTTGTTAAGTGAATCATGCAGTCATTAATCAAAACTGGCTTTCCCCTTTGACTTGACGGCAGCCAGCTAGGAAGGTTGCAAATGGCCACCATACGACTCGCAACACTGCAACTGACATAAATACATGTCAGGCGCCAAGCACCTGAATTTTGATCATGTGATCATGGGGAGGCTGCAATGGTCGTAAGTGCAAGGGTTTTTCTACTTTTTCCGGTGCTGTTGTAACTTCAAACAGTTGCTAAACAAATGGGTGTAAGTTAAGGGCTCCCTGTATCCTGGTAAAATCTTTAAGTCAAGCTTGACGCCTGGGACTACATAAAAGCAACCATGGAGTTGTCTTGGAAGAAGGGATTTGCTATGCTATATTTCCCAAGGATTTCCTGATAGCCTCTCTTCCAAGTACCAGCCAGGCCTGACCTTGTTTAGCTTTCAAGCCCAAGCATTTTTCTCCATGGAAAAACACAACATTCCTGTTATTTTTGCCAAAATAACGACTGTCTCACTTCTAAACTGAACCGAGCAATACACTCGTCATTGCTGCTGAAGAACTAGTAGTTGAAAGTTTCGGCAAACTCTATGAGAAATTCCGTTCCTTTCAAACCGGTACTAAATCCCAGAAATTTTAAATACTTTTAAGTATGCCTAGTTACAAGCACTTGAGCACTTATAATACAAGTAGTCCTCGACTTACAACCGTTCGTTTAGTGACTGCTGGAAGATACGATGGAACTGAAAAAAGTGACTTATGGCCAGTTTTCACACTTATGACCTTTGTGGCATCCCCATAGTCACATGATCAAATTTCAGACGCTTGGCCAGCTGACTCATATTTATGACGGTCGCAGTGTCCCGGGATCCTGTGATCACCTTTTGTGACCTTCTGAGAAGCAAAGTCAGTGGGGGAAGCCAGATTCACTTAACAACCGTGTTACCCACTTAACGACTGCAGTGATTCACTATGGCAAGGGGGTTCGTAAAATGGGGCAAAATTCAGTTAACAAATGTCTCGGCAACAGAAATGTTGGGCTCAATTGTGGTTGTAAGTCGAGGATTGCCTGCATAGATAGTTCTCAACTTATGACAATAATTGAGCCCAGAATGATGGTCATGAGTCATGCCCAGGATGTGGGTCATCATGTGACTGATGCAATGTGACATTTTTGCGGCAATCATTAAGCAAACCACCACGTTAAGTGAATCCACAGTGGTTAAGTGAACGCCATGGTTATTAGGCAAACCCATTGTCTACAATGGGCATATTTTGCTAGAAACTGGAAGTAAATGCCGGTTTCCAGTAAAAAAAAAAATGTTGTAAATCAGGATCATGTGATCGCAATTGCCCAACCCACAAAATGCAATCCCTTGACCATGCAGGGTAAGAGTGGGGTGGCCATTGTAACTTCATATCCAGGTTATAAATAAACAACTTATTGTAAGTCGAGGACTATTGTATGCAGAGATACCCCTTTCATTTTTTTGCCCCAATATAACTTTTTAACAAATAAGGCTCATGATACCAAGAGAATCCAATACTTTACCAATAATTCTTCACTTGTGTGGACTGGGTAGCTTTATTACTAGTAACTTTCTTGCACAATTTTTTTTTATTAATAATACTTAAGATATAACCTAGGATCTTTTCTACGTCCATCACAACGAAGAAATAAATGCTTCCTATTCCTCTGCCAAATTAGTCTCACGAGCACATTTCCAGCACCAGCTTCGATTCATAGAGGTAACATTCTCTGTGCAATGTTGTAATTAGACTACTAAGCTGTCAGGAATTCCTTATCGGTATGCCAATTATTTTCATATGTTATATATTAGCAATCATGGATGCATTAAAAAAGAAATGAATTAAAACTTTGTAATGCAATAATTGCACACATACCATCTAACCCACCCACCTCTTCTGCTACTAACAGACTGAAAACAGAAGACATTAGATGGGGGGGTGACAATTAAATAAAGGAATGCATGATCAGGGAACCTTATTAATTTTAGGAGAAATTGCAGAGGTAAATTTTCTCTGTAATATTGCACTGTCTATGAATGGATTACAATAGCAATTTGTTAACAGAGAGTTTTGAAACTTT
>NW_015388952.1:74231-98897 GCF_001527695.2 Protobothrops mucrosquamatus
GGGTTTTGGGGAGGGGGGAATTATATTGTAAAACTTTTATAAAATTTTCAATAATGAAAAAAAAAGATTATTCATCTTGCTGCTGATTCACCAATAGTAGCTGTTAGTTGAAAATTGGTTTTACTTATGCAGGCTGGAATTTCCATTCATTTATGGCCTACACTGTCATGTACTACATACCGTTTTAAAATTGCCATGTCTTTTAGCCTCAATTCATACGGTTCTCTTTTCCTGCCTCCACTTGAGGCATATATACTATAAATTTAGGATAAAACTGCGGATTATAATAATAGTGTTGGTTTTTTTTTTTCTCCGCTGTTCCTTTTCCTAGCACACATGGTAGCCCTACACAGCTTGAAACCCTGAACAATTACTTCGAAGTAATTACAAAGATTGTAGCTTCTGACCTGTGCACATATATTTGTTAGGCTTTAGGCTTGATGCAGTGAAATGTGGAACAGGAAACCTGAGTTCAAAACCTTGTTTGAGTAGAGAAATATATCAAAGGCAAGCAGCAAACATTATAGCAAATGAAATACTCTCTGCAAGCAAATAGGTGAAGGTGCAAGCGAAAGTATCCACTGTCACCTTTTGGAAATAAAGAACAAAGTGTAAAGAACAAGCCAAATGAGAACAGATAGACAAATAATTAAGATTAAATTTTGAGGAGATGAATGCAAGATGAAACGCTATGCAGACAACAAAAGTATTAACAATAATACAACCACAAAGTTACATATGACATTTGATGCAAGTAATCAAAGACTTTGGCTGCCTTGCTAGATGTAAAATTAATGAAAAGAAAACTAAGATAATAATGAGACATTTAACCTCCGAAGAAGATAACTTTGTGGAAAAACAAACTGGCTGAGAGACAGAAAAATATTCTGTGAAACACCTAAAATTCTATTTGAAAAGAACACACAGATAAAATAAATTATGGAAATAAATATCTTGAAAGGTGTAGGATTCCAAGAGAAACTTTATATTCCAAATGACATCAATTTTAATGTCAGAAAAATATCTGGAGGACTGGCAATAACAAAAAAAATATCTTGAGAAAGAAACTAAATTTGAAACTCTCGTATGAATTATTAGGACGTATTTACAAATTGCTACTGAGTCTACCCTGCGAATATAAAGATTCAACAAATCAAAAGTTGCATGATTAAAATAGATGCAAAACGTCAAACAAGCAATTACAGTAAATCAATGAGAAAGGTTATGGAAAAAAGTCCATTACATTCACTCCAAAATATAATTTAAGGGAAAATTGGTATAAGATGTTACAGAAACATTCTTCCAGAAACATGAATGAAAATTATCACAATTTACTAAGATACATGTTGACAGCTGCAAGAACAAACTTGGCACAATGCTGGAAAAGAGAAACCTTGTGGACAATATCAGATTGTGAGAGTAAAATTGGAGAATACGCTGCAGTGGCAAAATTGAATACACACAGGTACACGAATACTGTTGTTACCATTTTCTCTCAACTCCTGAGAGTGGTTTGTGTCAACAGGCCACAGCAAAGTGCTGGTGTGAATGAGAGAGAATTGATGCCATTTGTGGATTTTTCTCCTTTTTTTTCCACCTTTCCTCAGTCTTGAACTTCTTCATTTGGCATTTGAGCTTTCTCATCAGTGGGGCCCACTTCTGAGGTGTGTCTTGCTCTGCTCAGACAGCTTGACTTACACCTCCACTTCACAACACAGCTGTCAGGGAAAAGTGGAACAAAATGCTTGGAACCAAAGCATTCTAAAAATGTACACAATGTAAATAATATATACATAATGCAGATAATGTATATATTATGTATATAAATAATATATACATAATCCAAATAATATATATATAATCCAGATTGCCTGAGATCATCTGAGGAAATTCATCTAAAGTTCTGGTGGTCTTTTCCTGTAATAACTTGGAGTCAAGGGTTTCTAACTTTGTGGTTCCAAGACTTTACAGACAATCCTTGACATATGACCACAATTGGGACTGGAATTTTGGTTGCTAAGGGATGTAAATAAGTCACCATATAACCAGACCCAATTTTATGACCATGTTTACTGCAGTCGTTAAGCAAATCACAGCAATTATGAAATGAAATGTGCAGTCATAAAGCCAATTCAGCTTTCTCCATTGCCTTAGCTGAGAAAGTCACAAATCATGATTATGTGACTGTAAAATATTGCCATCATGATAAATGTGAGTTGGTTGCCAAGTGCCCAAATTATAATCACATGATTATGGGGATGGTGTGATGGTNCACATTTGGCCAATAAAGAATATTCTATTCTATCCTGTCCTGTCCTATATCTTATTCTTCCCGCTAACAATGTTGTCACTAATATAATTTATAAAAGATGGCTCAATAATTTGAAAACAATTTTAGTAGTTTAAAAATTTGGGGAGGGCCTGTTTCACAAGAGCTGGGAACTAATATTGCAGTAATGTATTAATTAGTATTCAACTAGGGGTAGATAATATGTGTTGGCCTCTTTTTTAATGTTTTGATCGTTTTATGTTTTTTTTCTTTTGGGGGGACTTTTATATTTTAACTTTGTTTTGAATAAAATAAAAATATAGGATAAAAACCAGTAATATTGCACCAAATTTGATTAAAGATTGCAAGATGAGCAGATATAACCATATATATGTAGGGAAGGTTAGGATTAACAATAAGATCAGCAGCTGTTTGTTCCAAGGTCTGACATCAGCCATTAGCTGCTGTGGAACACAACATGGGCAAATGGAAGGAAACACACAAAGAAAGGGGAGAGCTCATTAGATCTGCAGCCTCACTGCAAAAAAGGGGAGTTATGGGGCAACGAAAATATGTGGGCATGTTCCATTCACCTAAGATAGTATAGGCAATTAAAAACTGATTATCTCCTAAGCTTAAATGCTGATTGCTTTTTGAAAATTGTTAAGCCAGAAAAGGCACTCAACTGTATCTTTACAGCAGGGGTGCCCAACCCCTGGGCCATGGCCCACTACCAAGCCTTGAGCCCTTTGGAACTGGGTTGCAGAAGTGGCAAGTGCACACATTCTCACTTGTGTGCGCACCGAGCACACATGTCCGCTGCATGCACAAATGGAGCTGTGCATGCACGTGCTTGCCCACTGCTTGCACGGAACCATTCCCTCCCTCCCCCCCAGCCGGTCCACAAAGCCAGAAAGTTTGGGGAACTCTGCTCTACAGCTTTCTTAGATATTTTATCTCATCCAGTCATCTGGAGACAGGGTTGAAAAAGAAATATAATAAACCTTTGTGTGCCTATCTTCTCTTTCTCTTTTCTTCTGGTGTCCCTGCACTTCAATATCAAAGAATAAACACATTCTCCCCCTTCCAAAACACACAGTAGTATTCCACAGCTTATCCGTATTTTTTAAAAAAAATGTTTGCATCTCAGAATATGACAGACAGAAATGACTTCAGAATAAACATCTAGCTTCCATAGGGTGTACTTGCAGAGCTTATCCCTTTGCATAGATCTACTCTCTTCCTTGCTCTTTCTGTATGTAATTCTGTTTTCTGTATTATTTTTGTTAAATTTCTTCCTTGAAAAATACCTCAGGAAAGCATGCTGCACACTGAGATGTAAAAAATAAAAAATTAAATTCAACTGTGAAGTCCCCTTGAACATGGGTGAATGGAGTGGAATACATTTAGACAGCAACCATGCGAAGTGGAAAGTTGAAGTAGATTGTCCAGAAATTTATGTAGATCCTTTAAATCAGAGAATGTACAGTAAATCCCATCCTAGAATCTATAGTAGCAATGCATTACAGAATAGACTCTGGATACGAATGCAGTCAATGGTCTTATCTCAGAAAATCCATGATTTCCTTTTTCATTTGGGCATTTTAAAGTGACCAGTCAGTTTTACAAGGTGAAGGGTTTAGAATTGACCAATTCACAATTAAAAACAAAAATAAACCTCATCTCTTTTTATTCCTGCTTGGGACAATGGGCTTTATAGAACAACACACCTCTAAAATCCCATGTCAGGGAAGGCTTATCAAAATTATTCATCTTGATGTGGAAACTTAGATGCAACTTATTTTCATAAGTTGCATCTTTTCATGGACATGCAGGGAAGTAAAGGTATTTTGGATTAAGATATGGTGGAATATTCAAAATATTTTTAAGAAAAAGATAAAGTTTAAGCCGCAGATTTTTTTGCTGGCTATTATGGAAGATTTGGATACAAAAGAAATGGATTTGATGTTGAATTTGATAACTGCTGCAAGACTACTAGTAGCTCAATGTTGGAAAACGGAACGTTTGCCCACTATAGAAGTATGGTCACTTAAAGTCTCGAATTTAGCAGAAATGGCCAAGATTTCTGCTTATGTGAAGGATTATTCACAAGAAAGATATATTTCGGTTTGGAGAAGATGGATAGATTATATTGAGAGTAAATATGGTACTAAAAAATTTCATTTGGTTTTTGAGTAAATTTTAGAGTATTAATGTAATTTATATGTTATAATAAGTTACTTATTTTTATTTATAATTATTAATATGTTGTTATAATTATTGTGTTTAATATTAGTATATTTGTTTAAAAGAGAGTTAAAGGATGTTATAGATTTGTTAATCTAATAGTTGATTAGATAGAGTATGGTTATTGTATTGTTAACCCTGTGATTGGCTCTGGGAAGTGGGGGNCTGCAGTCGTTAAGCAAATCACAGCAATTATGAAATGAAATGTGCAGTCATAAAGCCAATTCAGCTTTCTCCATTGCCTTAGCTGAGAAAGTCACAAATCATGATTATGTGACTGTAAAATATTGCCATCATGATAAATGTGAGTTGGTTGCCAAGTGCCCAAATTATAATCACATGATTATGGGGATGGTGTGATGGTCATAACTTCAAGGATGGGTTCCAAGTCACTTTTTCTGGGACCATCGTAACTTTGAGCCATCATTAAGTGAATGTCTTAAATTGAGGACTACCTGTAGTATATAATCCCTGGTGTGTTAAGGAGTTAAGTAATTTTGCTGGTTTTCAACATTGAGAAAGCTTTAGAATAGATCATTATTTTAGGCTATTCTATTTTGTTGTTTTATGACTTTGGACCTTTAATAGCCCTGGTTTTGGATTATTCCAAACCACTGAGATACTTTGGAAGTTGCCAATTTAATAAATGGAAGTATTAAAATATGTACCAGTTGAAAAGTCAAAAGGAAATGTTGCAGAGACCTGACAAGCCAATTGTCATAGAATTCTACATAACGAATCTTATGAAAAGTAAATGAGTTTTCTTTTGTTCCACACTTTTATTCATGCCATTGTTTAAACCCATCTTTTTAATAACTTATTCCCAACCTTCTACCAGTGTCAGATGAAAAGGGGTTCTTTTAAATCATGCCTGAAGTACTTTTACAGATCCATGCCATCCCATTTGTTTTAGAAGAAGAAGAAGCAGGTTCTTACATCAAAAAGTTAAAGCTACAGGTGCAATAAAGGACTATGCTGGAGAAATTACAAGTAGGTAGAATATAAATATCTTACTTTATTCAGTATGAAAGGTAGACCGATGATTTAACCCAGTTAAGATACCTGATTTAGTTATAAAGGTACAACAATTTCATTTACAATGCATTTGGAGTCAAATGTTCAAAAGATAGATGAGATATGGGCTTAAACCATGTAGATAAATCCAAACACCACTTTAAAGCAATATTACTAGGGAAGCACTAATTTGGTGAAGACACAGATGACACAATTCAATGCCTTTAAAGTTTATACTGATGTTTCCAAATATAAATCTGATTCAATTATCTGGCATTTCTACAATTTTGTTTATCTGATTATATTTTTATAATTGCTGAGAATAAAAACCCTACCAAGAACAGAGAGAAGGAACATATAATTGATTCATTCTGTAGGGTTCAATCAATTGCATATCCATTTGTGACATTTTGGTTAAGAGTAATATCAGTATTTCTCAACTGTGGATTTCTTAAATTTTTTTGAAAAGAGGTTCTTTTTTATATGATCATGATCTGTTGTACAGATGTTAATGACATTTTTTCTAACAGTCACAAGAATCTCAGAACTATTTGTTTTTATTTTATTTATTAAATTTATTTGCTGCCCATCTTACCATAAGGCGACTATCATTCCAGAAACATTGTTTACAGGAGATATACAAAAAAAGTCTAATATTCAGCTGTTGAGGTAGCTCTAGGTATCTCTATCATGGATATATTAAGTTCCAAACTTAAAAATGTCTCAGGACCAACATCTCTTTTGTGGCCCAAGGCCAAAGATTTAGACCTTTTTTGCATATTTAGCTAGGTTTGAAGAAAGTTGAAAGAGCTAAATCAGGGACTTCAGCCTTGTAAATGCTTGGGATATCCAATTCACGCCTTAAAAACTTAGACTTCTTCTCAGAAGGAGCTCTAGTGTCACCTATTTAGAGAGTGTGACCTTTCTGGAGTGTGCCCTTCAGCAGTGCAAATCCTGTTGAAAGACATATACCCTGATGTAAAAGATGCATAAACCAGAGATGTTAACATTCTCATTCTTATACATCATTTGTGACACAGTGTGGATTTTATTAGTATTCCAGGAAATGATAAGAATTCCCAGCTTCCTACAAGTAATTGTCAGCTCAGTACAATACCAGGACTCTCATCCCATTCAAACTATTGTGAAATTGGCCTCATTGTGTGGGCTGACTGGCTTAAATATTCAGAGATGAACACAGAACCAATCAGAATCCAGTTTTCTTGAATTGCCATGGCATGGGCCAATCAGAGTTCAGTTTGCCAGGTTCAAATACAAGAGCCCAGTCAGTCCCTGTTCAATTGCCTGAGGTACACCATGAAGTACCTCTACCTCTGAAGATGCCAACCCCATCTGCTGGCAAATATACCAGGACAAATGAAAACTGGACCATTTAGTCTTGAAAGATCATTTCTACTTCATGGATGCCAGCCATGAAAGCCTATACCAGTATACCAAAATAAATATATCAAATTATTAAATCACCAGGATTTAAAAAAAAGGACTTCTTTTGAGTTTTTGACCACCTGCAGATTTACTGGAGGAAATCAAGAGACTAGGAATGCAATTTTGTGGTCACTTTTAAGAGAAAATTGATTATGTATAATCTTAAATATTGTTTCAATATGCCAAGTTCCTTTCTTTTCGGTATACTCATGATACAGAAATTGGCCCAGATATGGCAGTTACTGGTATTCAAAATTGTTTTGCCTCACCTTCAAAATATGTAGGGTACCTGTTTCTAATAAAAAACACTTAGCAACTGACTTTTTTTTTCAACTTTTTTCCGTCTTTCCTTTTTAAAAAAAAATAATGCAATCAATCTGTCTTTGATTTAATTCTTTTGCATGGTTCAGCCATTTAGTTCATATGATTAAAGGGGAAAATCTGGAAATCACTTCATCCCAACCCTGTAATCTTTCTTACGTAGTTTTGTTGTAAAACGACTTTTTAAACATTGTATATAAGAGAAGAGAGACCAAGTTCTTAAAGTTTTGGTTAACCATAATCATCAGATTGGCTCCACATTAAATTTCTAACAAAGCACAGAACCTCTTGTTCACTTCTGTACAAAAATGCAATTTGTATCAAATTATATACATTTGTGGTCATTTCATTTTTTTTTAAACAATTGAAAATTCAATCTAACAATTTCCACATAACTCAATTACAAGTGGTTTTAAATAAGGAGAAAATTGCAGTGATCTGCTTTAACAATATGCTCAGGACTAGGCAGGGCCAATTTGAGAAACTGAACTATATGAGAATTAAATAATAAGGAATGTTTTGGTTCCTTCACAATATGATCAGCTGCACATTATGCATCATACATGAATTCTCATAAAAAGTAGACAAGAGGCAACTTTGGTGGGCAAAATCATTTGCCTAAAAGCTTTCTGTCTTTATGCCTTTGTGTCTTTGGATGTAAATTTGACCAATATGGATAATATTTTGCTTTTGTAATGCAAAATTCTATTATGCTGAGATCAACAACATAAAGACCTTTGTCCATTTAGTGTTGCAATTGGTATTTGAGGAGGTTATTTATGTATTTTATATAACTCTATATTATATTGTCTTAAAAAGCACTGCATTAGTACTCCAAGTAAGGTGGCTTGGATATTGACTCATCTTCTAATAAATTATCTTTTGATGGTCGTAAGGGATGATTTTGTTGAAAACATGAAAAAAAATGCTGAAAACTAATTAACATTTCAAAAAGAGTGCTTGAAAAAACATTATTAAAAAAATTCAAATTCTTCAAAAAAGCAATATTTCTTTGCTTTCTTATATTTCTTATAGTTGAAAGTATGTTTTACTAAATCTTTTCTATGCAGCACAATCTACCTGGTAAATCCAAATCTGATTTGGTCTTCTTCATGCGTAGATTATTATTAAGTGGGGGGGGGGAAGCAAAGATAAATCTGTAAATCAGTGGTTCTCAACCTTTTTAATGCCGTGACCCCAACCGGTTGTAAGTCGAGGACTAAACCGGTCGTAAGTCGAGGACTAAATCGGTCGTAAGTCGAGGACTAAACCGGTCGTAAGTTGAGGACTACCCAACCGGTCATAAGTCGAGGACTTTCCCTGCCCGGGAGCACCGCGCTTGCGTGGTTCCGCCCCCTGCGCCGGCCAAGGCGTAGCTGGCAAGTGGCAGAGACGGAGCAGACCGACCACCAGCTGGCCCAGCCCAAGGGAGGTAAGGCACCCTCTGGAAAAGGGGAAAAAATGGCGGACAAAAAAAATGGCGGACAGCCTTGCTTGGCGACCCCCATGAAATGGTTGATCGACCCCAAATGGGGTCCCGACCCACAGGTTGAGAACCACTGCTGTAAATTATCCTATTCGTCTTTACTCAGAAACAGAATCACTGAGTTTATGTCCAGGTAAATGGGTATAGCACCAGGCTACAAATTGGAATATTGTGAGTTCTAGTAGTCCTGCCTTAGGCACAAAACCATCTGGGTGACCTTGGGCCAATTCCCCCTCTCTCAGCCCTAGAAAGAAAGGAATGGCAATCTTGCTAAGAAAACTGGAGAACCAATCTAGGCAGTTGCCAGAAGTCAATGGTGTCTTAGAAGCACATACACCCAAAACACCCAAAATAGTGTGTAGTTGCCACCTTCTAATATTTGTTAATAAATTTGTTGGAATACATGTCAGAATGTATTTTGTATTGCAACAACTACAGAAGTATTCAGCCAGTAGATGGCAGTGTTTATAAGTTTGCTGGGTTTGTAAGTTTGTATGGTTATACTCTATGTTCTTTTTGTTCTGAGGCCAGTTTCCCGTGACAGTTAAATCAGTTAAGCAGCAAGGCCCATGGCAACTGTACACTTGATTTGATCTGTAGGGCTGTAAGGCTATATATAAACAGAATTTCTAACAAAATTATGTTGAAAAACTAAATTGTTGTTTAATATGGATCTTTTTTTTATTCCATTTCTGACAGAGGAAAGCGCTAATAATATGTAGCAATAGCTATCTCCCAGATTATTATTATTTCAAGAAACTCAGATTTAGTAAACTGATTTGTGGTGCCGTATTTATTACTATTATTGTTGTAAAAAACCTACTCCCCCCCCAAAAAAAAATTTTTTTTACTACACATTAGCAAATAGTTTAACTAAAAGACAAAATGAAATTTCCTATGGTGATTAACTCCAATCTCATAAACATAGACCGTGTAAATTATGCTTAAAATTTCTGTTCAAGACTACTCCCTTTTATACAATATATGAACCACTGATATGCCAAAGGAGTAAGGTGCTCTTTAAATGAATCATGTTTGAGCAAAATTATTCCAGGCATCCTAGGATAGCACATTTTCAGAATGAAAAAGCAATTATCAGTACATTTTATTTGTAATGACTGCTGGTCTCCTCTTTCAAAACTCCTTCATAAATTCCATTTACTGCTCTGTTCAGATCTCCCATTGCCAAAAATATGTGCTGTTAATGGAAACCACCAGTTGCCAGTAAGGTTGGCACTGTGGCTCCACTGTGAGTTCAGCTCATCACAATGTTTGTTTGACAGGGTTCTGTGGAGTTATTTATAGGCACTCATTATTTTGGCAGCAGTCAGTCTTGAGTCCTATTCATATTCTTGGAAGCAAGATCTTCCCAAGTGTGAGTCACAGATTTACAGGGTAATCTCTCCGGCTGTTCTAAGGCAAGATTATTATTTTGTCTGAGAAAAATAATTTAGGAAGTTCTGATATCTCTGAAAAAGCTAGAAGCCGAAAGCACAAATGTATATTGTCATCTTTCCAATGGAAAAATATTAAAAATTAATAAACATCAGTAATAACAAAGATGTGCTAAGCCCACTTGGCAGTTCAAAAGCATGCAAATGTGAGTATGTTAATTATAGGCACCATGTGGCTGTCATGTGGCCAATATGGCTATATGTCAAAGGCACACGGAATGCAGTTACTTTGGTGGGAATGCAGAATACTTTGCATTCCGTGTGCCTTTGGCATATAGCCATATTGGCCACATGATCATGGAAACTGCCTTTGGACTCTTGCTCCCTTGGCCAAGAAACAGAGATGAGCACTGAGCTAGAATCAGATATGACCGGCAGGGAAACCTTTACCTTTCTGTTAAGCCCACAGCTCTCAAACCTGTTAAAGAGCTATATGTCATTCATTCCAGCAATGCTGGTTAACTAGTCACTAATAGTTACCAAACCATGTTTGCTATTCTATAAGGAAACATATATCCTATCTGATTTTAACTTCTGGTTAGATTTTTGGATTATATCAGTGTCAGAGAATGTAATATGGTTGGAGTGGCTTGGTTAGAAGCTGCTGCTAATGTAGTCTAGACATATTGTTGTGTGTTTTCCTCTGTTAGTACTGTTTGTTTTTATTTAGGTTAAGCACTTTAGTTGTATGTCCCTTTTTATCAACTGTCGAATGGATTGCATAATGTAGATGTGATGCTAATATTAGTAGCCTTTTATAACACTGATAATTTTATTTAAGTTTAATTTTGCTATCATTTAAATTCATCATCGTCATCGTCATGATCATCATCCAATTTATCTAGAAACTTAAATTGGCTTATGTGGGGATCTCTCTCTTCACTTGAACCTCACACCAACAACCCCGTGAGGCATATAGGTTTGAGTACATTTCCATGGCTGAGGGTGAACTTAACTCTGAGTCTTCCTGAGCCTAAATCTAGCTTCTTAAGCATTCTCTCTCTTTCCTTAACCACAAACCTCCATCTTAATTGTTTCATGAAATCTGCTAACACAGTGTTTAATTATCATTTTATTTTCTGTGAATCACTCAGAGTAGTTTGCAATCTACTTATCTCATACCCAAGCAAAAGTATTGGGTCCCTGCTGAATTTCTCTCTCTCTTTATCACTCACAATGATTTTATGCAATATTAATCAATGTTTTGTGAAAGATGCAATGTATAAATAAATCAACTATAATAAAATTACTTGGTGAATGTCTTATTTGACATTCCTGAATCTTACCGGCTGTATTGACTCTAATTATATTAGAATTGGTAAAACTCAGTGTTGTTTATCTCTCATAATTATATATCTTCTGCTCCAGTTCTACAATTAGATGCAATGTTATTTTCAAAAATCCCTGAAAAAAAATCACAGGTAGGGTGGTGAAGTCTTGGCGTTGGACTAGCAACAACGAAACCTGGATTCTAGTCTACCTGGTGAATAGGATTTGCACCTCACATGGCATCTGCCGAGACTCTCTGTATAAATGGAGCATTGTATCCTCCCCTCAGTGTGGCAGCGGGGGTCCCCCATCAAACTGTAGATCACATTGTGACCAGCTTTAAGCTGAGAGCATTTACCTGAGGGCATTTACCAGCACTAGTTTTTAAGAAGAGATTGGACAACCATTTGTCTGAAATGATATAGGGTTTCCTGTCTGAGCAGGGGGTTGGACTAGAAGGCCTCCAAGATCCCTTCCAACTCTATTATTATTATTACTATTATTATTAATATTTGATTTTTTAAAATATAAAAAATGCTGTGCTTCAGTTGTTATATGGCCTAGAGTAGACACTGGTACTTGAACTAAATCATTTTAACATTTATATTTTATTGGCTTCTACTAATCTAGATGAAATGTTTATGTGTGTGTGTGTGTGTGTGTGTATGTGTGTGTTGCTAGTCCATGTATGATATACCATATACTAAATAAATCATCAACACCCCAATCAACATCTAAAAAGCCACACACAACAGACACCATATAAATACCACACACAGAATAGCCCAAAGCACACAGTCTGCTAAAGAGAAGTTCCCTGATGTTGGGCTCCAGCACAAATCCAAAAGCTCGGAAGACTAAACCTCTGATCCTGGTGACCAACCCAGATTGGATCCTGTAAATAAATCTAATCTACCCTCAAGCACAAATGGTGATTCTAGCCACAGATTCTCTCTCAGCCCAACCTATGAAACGGGGAAAATAGAAGAAAAAACACTTCATGCATTATATTCTTTCCAGGTAAAAATGTCAATCTCTTCAGGCTAAAAAGTGAGATTATATGAGAAGATTCCAGAAAAAAAGCATCTTGCTCTGTTGCCCTTCTACATGTGAAACATAATACAATATAATTAAAAGCCATGAAGAAATGAATGTAAATGAACTACGTGGCTGAATCAGACCGTGCACAGCCTAGTCCTATATTTACAGCACCAATCCTTTTGAATGCTTTCAATATACCCAAATAATTTGGAGTCATGGGAATTGAATCACACCACATTTGGAAACCAGCAGGCCCAGAAGGCTGTTTTAGAAGTTATTCAAACAGAAAAGGGAGATGATGGCCCTCTTACTTATTCTTAGCATTTTGTAATGAATGTTTCTGTATATCAAGATTTAATTAATCTTCCAGTACGTGAGAGGAATGCCCTCAATAAGTTTTTCTAATCTTCTCTGAAAAGCCTTCTAACATAATCCCTGCATTTTATGGCAGTGTATGCAAACTTATGCTCCATGAGAAAACTATAAATAAGAGACAGGTTGACAGTGCAAACCCCAAGGGGTATTGCTTAAATCACAAAATACATTTCCTAGTACTACTGCATCCTAGTATAACTTTCTGCATCCTGACAAGTTATTTGTCAAAGCTGCCAAACCTGGAAGGAAAATAGCTACGTTTATAACAAGCTGGCTTGCAACTATGGATATCAATGGTCCTGAATTTCGAAGCTGTCATGCAGGTTGCCTTTCTTCCTAAAATATTGCCATGTGTAGGTGTCCATCTGTGCAAGTATAACTGTTATCACCCAGCTATTTCTTCCTTATTACCACTTTGGCTGTATTATATACATTTACAGCAAAGAGTGAAGAAGTTAGGAAAGTATATCAGGTACCTAATGGCAACACCCCAAGATGGTTGATTTTATTAACTGAGAAAACGGCAACAAAGAGGTAATACCATGTTTCCCTAAAAATAAGACTGGGTCTTTTTTTTTTGCCTCCAAAAGAGGCACCAGGACTTATTTTCAGGGTAGACCTTACCTCACCTCTGGCACGGACAGCCCCACCCAGCTGGTCCACTTCTTCTGGGGCTGAAGTTCTGTAGCTGCATTCGGGCCTGCATTTTGCAGTCAGGCCTTTCCAGAAGGCCTAAGCAGCCGAGTACCGAGCTACGGATTGCTCGGTTCTTGGTTGCACAGGCCTTCCGGAAAGTTCTGTGATTGAGAAATGCAGGCCTAGCTGCAGAGAGGCCTTAGAAGAAGAAGTGGGCCAGCAAGGAGAGGCCTGGCTGCAAGATAAGTGGGTGCGGGGTGGGTGGGGCAGCTCCATACTCCCACCCCCGCCCTAGTTTGATTTTTAGGTGTGTGCCTCGCCCCAAAACTAGGGCTTATTTTGGGGGTAGGGCTTATATTAGGCCCACCCCCAAAAAATCAAGCTAGGGCTTATTGTTGGTATAGGCCTTACTTTCAGGAAAACAGTATATAGACGCATCAGAATGAAAATGCTAAAAGCCACTTGACATATAATACTCCTTCACTTTACCCAGTCTGGGTTTCATTTTCCAATACAGTACAGGAAGTCCTCGACTTATGACCACAATGAAGGTCAGAATTTTCATTGCTCAGTAGTGTGGTTGTTAAATAAATCACACCCGATTGTATCACCTTTTTTCCGGTGGTTGTTAAGCAAATCACTGCATTTGTTAAGTGAATCATGCAGTTGTTGAGCAAAATCCAGCCTCCTCCTTTGCCTATGCTTGTTGGATGCTGGCTGGGAAGGTTGCAACTGATGATCACATGACCCTGGGACTCGATAACCGTTGTAAATACATACCTGTCACCAAGTGCCCACATCCTGATCATGTGATCATGGGGACGCTACCACAGTTGTAAATGTGATGCCTAGTGTAAGTCACTTTTTTCAGTGCTGTTGTAACTTCAAACAGTTGCTAAGCAAACGGTTGTAAGTTGAGAACGCCTTGCAGTCATATCTAAAATTGTGAGAAGTTCATGGTATTTACAAAAGGGCATAAAAGTCTAAGCGGTTGTGTGTTTTAATCAGAAACATACAGTTATTTTACTTCCAAAATTCAAAAAACTGTCTTAGAATTCTTGATATTTATATATCAGGAATGACGATACTCTGAACCGAAAGCTGTGAATCAGAGCATTTGGTTGAATATGTTATTTGTGCAATGCAATATTATTTTGAGTTGTTACATTGAATTCTTTTGTTGGGATCACCACTATTCTTTGCAGTTACTTCACTGGGGGACAAACATGAAAAATATTCTTACCTGGCCAAATCTAATATCCATTACAAATAGAAGGATGGCAAGCATAATGCTTTTTTGCTCATTAGGGAAGAAGTCTCCAAACATTTAAGAAGTGACTGAGATGGATAGATAATATTTCAAATAAGGAGTGTTTCTCTTTGATTTAAATGCTAGTATTGGTTTGTGAAATGTCTTCATGAGGAATCCACCCAAAATATTTTTAAAACCATTAACAGCTCAATCACTTTTCTAATTCAAAAACACATTGTTTCTCAGAGTGGAAATGTTTTTTACACCTTTCACAGACTTACAAGAGGCTCTGATGAACTGCAGATTGTCATGCCACTCAAACTGGATTTGAGCACTTCTAGACATAAATGAGTACACACTAGGATCCAGGATTACAAACAAGGATCAAATCACGATATGTAACATTGGAACAGCAAACTATAAATCAAGACACAAAATGAAGTTGGACAAGGTACCCGAAAGGGACAATATGCAGAGACTGGAGAAATGTCCAATCTGACAATCTAGTTGGTTGGAGCATGAAGTAAGTCAGTGTGTCTATCCATCATATCCATCATCAAAAATGCACAATTATTGGTTTTCACTTCAATATGCTATTCTGTATGCAAATTTGCAAGCACTACAGTGAAAACGACCAAACTAAGTTGAAAAAAAAAAGAGATGCAGACAGTAGGTCCAATATGTGCGCCCACAATGATTGCTCTGAATATAAAGAGAGCAATAAAAAGAATTTCAGTGCAAACGGTAACATAGCCCTGTTATTAAAGTTCAGGAGAAGAATTCACAATTCTACAGCGATGTTTGATTTTCTTTATCTATCTTCCATCACACTGTGAAGCTTAGAAAATATGTAATATATGTTTTGCTCTTCTGTATACCTGTAGGAAAAAAGAAATGAAAAAGGGAAAACATACAGGGTTATGGGAATCCATAAGAGAACATTATTTAGTTTTATAACCCTCAAGAAATTTGATTTGTAAAAGAAAAGCAATATAACACATTGTATCATAAACTACTTTATATTTTGGAACATAACCAGTGCTATGGCAGACCATCACTGAATATAATTCCAACTCCACTGACAGAGTGTTTTTCAGAAAGAAATAATGCAGTGCAATCCTAAGCAAAGAGAACGGTTTTGAATTTTGAGTCAGAATATCTAATGTTAGAATGTCACAATGGACCCATGGTGTCTTGAAGGAAAACAAATCAAGGATGGAATAAAGAAGGGTAAAGGCAAGGAAAATGAAGCCATAAAATAAATCAAATAATACTTCAGAAATTCTTCTCTGTACAACTCTGATTTCAGGAAGTTATAACTATTATTAGAGGAAATCCATTTCAGGCTTGCTTCTAATGATGAGAAAGGACAAAATATTATAAATAGGGCAAGGGTTATTCATCATACCTTGTCCTAAGACGGACATTGATCCAAGAAGTGGTCAACATGTCTTGGTATGTGGGAGTAAATTTTGCCTGTTTTGTCTCAATAGGGAAAAATTTAAACAAGCAAAAGTTGGTTTATTAATCTCTACAGTAATTTTCCTTATTTTCTAAGGTTTCAATAACTGAAATTTAAATCTTCATTCTTCTCCACTATACCTCCTCAGATTGCATCTAAACTATTATATCCAGTTCTGATTATAACATTTTAAGAATGACACTGGCAAACAGGTACGTCCAGAGGTCATCAACCATGATGGATAAAAGGTCTTTTGAGGGAAAAACAGGAACTGTTAGATATGATCGCAAAGCTCAAACCAAAAGGGCATTCTTGTAAACCAACATATTCTGCTCATTTTGGGGCACCTGAATGAAGAATGCATCACTGGAGGTTTTCAAGAAGAGACTGGAAAGCCATATGTCCAGAATGATATAAGGTCTCCTGATTGAGCAAGGAGTCCTTATATCATTAGCAGATCTCCAAGGTCCCTTCCAATCCGATTATTCTATGTTCTATATATTCTACCCCATCTTATATTTGAAATGGGTTTGGCTCCAGCTTGATATATGTGTCTTTAAATGAATCGTGTATGGAGCACAACACTATGGAATGCAATGTAAGAGGAAAAAAAAGACATTTATAAAAAGTAGCCAACTCTTTGCTCACTTCTAATCCTTCAACCTTCTGCCTCAATCATTTGTCTTCCAGATGGGAACATGTCCAATTTCAAAATCAGGCAAAAAAGAAAATGCACTTTTAAATATAGAAAATGTTCAATAGAAGGGGGTGGGGGGGAGATTCTAAGATAAATCTGATTTGGATCCTTTTGGAGCAGATCCCACTTAAATATAGAAATCTTCCAGTATGATTCCATATAAAGAATCTTCCACATATAAAGAATCTTCCACTTCTTCATATAAAGTGAGAAACAAAATGTACCACATTTGTATGATGAGCCTCAGAGGAATTATTTTGCCACTAATAACATAGTTATACCTAAGTGAAACTGAGTGGCTTTCTGGAATAATTTCTTTCAAGCACATGAAAACAGTATACACAATCCACTTAACAATTCATCACACGTCTTCTGAGACCAACAGAATAGTATCCCTAACTATCCCAAAAAAAGCTGTTAATAAGACATCTCAGGAAATAAAAGAATAATGGCTTTCACAAATATTAACTTTTAAAAATATGAATCCCAAACACAATTTTCAACAGAAGATGGTAAAAAGAACAGCATGTTGGATTATGATGCCCTGGTTTAAGGGACAACCAGCTAGGCTACTGTTGTGTCCAAGTAAAACAAAACAATGTAAACAGCAGGACAAAATAACATGGAAGTGATTTTTTTTCCAATCTCTCTTCTTCTCAAAGAAAGTCTATATCACAATTTCAAATGATACAAAGTCAGGAAAGAGTTCAAACTTTCCCTAAGTGTGAGAAGCACAAAGGCAGATGGTTTACAAGAGAACTTTCACATCTGTTCTCGGTACAGACAGAAATCAAAAACAAAATAACAGTGCAAAATCTGTATCACGGAATAACAACCCTGGAACATTAGCTGCCGAGTAGCAGTAAATTATAACTACCACTCTATCTTTTACTAATAGTAAGCACGAAAGAAGACGGCCTCCTATTAATGTTTAATCAAATGCGTGTGTGCAAGAGAGGCAGTCAGGCAGATTCATAAGATGCTTTTTTGCTACACCATTCAGCAGAATCATGGTTATTTGTCACCCAAAGCTCAACAGTAACTACAGGCATTTTTTAATTTTAATACAAGGCACCCATCTGTTTGAAGACAACACATGTTAAACTCTCTCCCTTTGCAAAGAGCAAAACAAAAGATTTAGCTTCCAATTCTGAGACACAGGCAGTCAACATTAACGGTTTTCCAAAGGAAACTTAAAGCTTCATTCCTTTAAAAAGCTTTTTACAATTATGTCAAATCTTGTACTTGTGATACAAAAGGAAGTTCCCTTACATTTATACACATCAACTGCAATTCATCTAAATAATTATGCTGTTTAGACTTTTTTTTTATCTCACCCAATTGCTTTTTTTGCTGTATTATTGGTTACAAACAGAAACAGATTATTTAGCATTCCAGGATAACAGCCAAACATTAGGGAAGCCCAAACAATTTGATGATAAGCAGAATCATTCAAAACAAGAAAGTGATGTGAACAGATTGTTATAGTTTTGGAACAGTTCACCAATTAAATATGGGATCCTTTCAGTCAATGTTGTCTGAGTACATCACACATCTTAAGCATATGTGAATGTGTATGTAAGTGTGTGCATGTGTTAGCACGTCATCCTCAGCATTTCCGAATAAAGGAGAAAGCATGCCTTTTCTACCATCTACACATTATTTCCACCAGGTTTTATTAAATTCAGTCTATAAAACATGACAGCCTGCAGTTTGAGAGCAATTTGAAAGGCATATCAACCACTTAGGGAGTCAAAAGTGATAGTGGGAGAACAGCTTGTCCACAAATGGGTGGAGGAAAACACAGGTTTTGCAAAACGCACAGCCTTCTCCAGCAGGGAGAATCTAAAACACGTTTAGGATGCAAGCTTTTTTTTTGGCAAACCTATTTCTGCAGGCAAGAGACAGTTAACTAAGAAGGGCTGCTGGACTACTGGATTGCAGCAGGGGGGGGGGGGTTGTGAAGAGACACACAGAGAAAAGCACAATAGCTCTTAATACAAAAGGCCAGCCTTTTCTTCCTCCCAGCCTCTCCATTTTACCTTAGCTGCAATACAGCCTTATTCCAACATTTTAAAAACAGAGCATAATACAAGGGAAGAAAATGATTTAACTAACCAGAAAAAAATAAACAGAACGAAGAAAGCTGGGGGGAGGGAGGGAGGGATTTTCACTGCTGCCTACAAGTATATAATTTAAATATTCCTACCTCTTTACTATTCCATTTGGAGGGGAGGGGGAAGCCATAATATCAGCCATCCAGCACCAGATTATTCTGTTTCTTCACCTTTTCATGAAGCTGTAGTAGCATTGCCTCTGAAAGGACTGTGAGCATCTCAGCAAGAGCCAACATAGTAGGATAATCACATGAAAAACATGGCTGGCTGGTGCATCGACAGATGCAAACAAGAACTTACTGACTGAAGCTTATTTCTAGCCTTGCACAGTTCCCCCCCCCCTTTTCTTTAATGAGAGCCAGGTCTCCCTTTATTAACCTGGCAAAGCAACTCGAGTCGGCTCGAAAGGCTTGGCCAATATAATTGGAATCTTTTTTTTCTTCCCAGCACCGCTTCATTCATTCATTCATTCATTCATTCGCTCTGTCAATTCATTCCAACATTTCTCTCTCTCCATCAATCAAATAAACCCAACAAAGATATTATCCGAAAGAGAACGGAAGATCCTTTTACCTGATTCAGCGCAACTTCATGTGTGAGAATCAGAGAGAGGGAGGGAGGGAGAGAGAGAGAGAGAGAAAGAAAGAGAGAAGCAGAGATTCTGGAGCTAATGTAGAGGGAAAAAAAGTCTGTTGAGATTCCACCCACCCCCCTTTTTATTTTATTGCAGTCCACAGTCTCATCTACATGCATCAGAGCAAGCCGTTACCAGCAGCTGCTTCTTTTTATTAAGCCCACAGGCACGGAAAATTAGTCCCCTGCCCAGTTATCCAATTTAGTCAGTGCGAGCTATTCAGCCACCAAAATCTTGCATGAGGACAGTCCCTTCTGTCCCCCTGGCAAGGCCCCCCCCCATTTCCACATGGCCTTTGGATAAACAAGACTTTTGCATCGCCCACCCAGCAAATCACATGACCCTGGCACTCAGCAGCAAGAGAGAAAGAGAAAGAGCTAGATGTTGGCTTGAGAGCTGAAGGCCCTGCTAAAAGGATCTCCTACCCCTTTTCCCTCGGATGCCTTGCAACTTATTTCATCTTCCTAAAATATCTAACCCTTGGACGTACGTTCAACAGAGATCAGCACTTAAAAGAAAGGAAGGCAGAACAGGAGGGTGTTTAATATTTTGCAATTTTTAATTGATCCGGTACTTGTATCCAGTCTCACATGTAGCCTGCAACTGCATCGTCATCCTGTCTCCCCCTCCCCTTTCCTCCTCCCAATTAGAATCCTACATCTGTTCAAGTCACGCCACGAATTTGATGAAGTGAGCGGTGGCACACCAAAGCCTATGCCTTTAATGAAATGTATTAGTCTGATATATTCTGAATTTATTTTTTTAAGAATGCTAGGTCGAGATATCTGAATTGGTCAAACCCAATCTCTGATCAGCCCTTCAAGGGGATGCATACCTGTTTTAACGTACTGAGTATAAAACATCAGCCAGTTCTCTTTCTGTCACCCTCTCTTGCTATTAAACCTGCCTTAGAAGCCAATCCTAGACAGGCTCATGCAGAATAAATAATACAAAGTAAGCATCTATTTGGAAACAAGAATATGTAGTGGGAAGAGGAAGAGACAAACCCCACATAGGGTTACTTGATGGAGAATTGAAATATAGGAAGTTGCTTTATGCTAGCTAACTCCATTGATCTATACAGGCCAATGATGTCTACTCTGACAAATAGCTACTGTTCAGAATCTCAGGAAGTAACCACTCAGGGCTGTTTATCTGATTTATTGACTGAATTTATATCCCATTTGCCACCAAAAATAGCATTCAAGACAATCCTTTTAACTAATGATTTTCACTGGGATATCACACAAGGAAAACATACTGGGGATGCTCCCTAAATAAAAATACACAAGAGTCCCTAACTAGAAAGGTAAAACTTAATAAAAAAAAAATGATGAGGTCATCTTGAGGATCAACTTTCCTTGAATCAGCAAGGAAAAGTGATGGCCAATAAGACAGCTTCAAGAGTATATTGTATATATTGTTTGCAGAGTAAAAGTATACCAAATTTGTTGTGATAAGATCCACTTACAGTCTTCATAATTTCAATAAAAGTAAGTGAAATCTAGAGGGGAAAAATAGTCTGAGAAACTTGCAACATAATGCTAAATTTCCAGAAGGGTTAAAAAGTATTTTCAGAGAAAAATGATGGAAATAAAAGCAAATGAGTCTGTGATAGGCTTCCACAATTCCTACAGATATACTAAACCATGATTCCCCACTGGGGAGTTTTCCACTGCAAATTTGCCAGAGATGCATTGTGAAATAATAATAATAATAATAATAATAATAATAATAATAATAATAATAATAATAATAATAATAATAATAATAATAATAATAATAATAATAAAAAAGTTGGAAGGGACCTTGGAGGTCAATACCAAACTCCAAAAACCTACAATATTTTAAAAATAGCTTTAGAAAATGACATCCTCTGCCCATGCTCTCAAGAATCATTAATATCCATCATGAACAACTAATGTCCATTCACTCTGAGGTTAGTTGCTGTCAGAAATAAACTGCTTTCCCTACAGACTTAGAGACAATTGAAGCAATAATATCTTTGGTAATGTGGTCCAATATTCATATTAACAGCTTGGCCCAAGATCAGTGTGTTCCATGAAAATACTTTTAGTTTGACTTCTGAGTTGAATATGTAAATGGCAAATCCATGCAAGAAACTATAAAATATAGTCATGAATTCATTAATTCACTTATACAGATACTCTTCGACTTACAACAGTTCGTTCAGTGGTCTACAAAGTTACAACAGCACTGAAAAAAAATGACTTATGAAAGTTTTTCGTACTTACGGCCATAGTAGCATCCCCATGGTCATGTGATCAAAAGTCAGAAGCCTGGAAACTGACTCTCATTTATGATGGTTGCAGTGTCCCGGGGTCATATGATCACCTCTTGCAACTTTCCACTAAGCAAAGTCAATGGGGAAGCCAGATTCACCTAACAACCGTGTTTAACAACTGCAGTGATTTACTTAACAGCTGTTGCAAAACAGGTCATAATGTGGGTGAAAACTCACTTAACAACTGTCTTGCTTAGCAACAGCAATTATGGGCTCAGTTGTGGTTGTAAGTCGAGAACTACCTATATATTCATTTAACTAAGACTTCTATGTTACTCTAACCCAGGGGTAGGCAACTTTGGCTCTTTTATGACTTGTGGACTTCAACTCCCAGAATTCCTGAGACAGCATGGCTGGCTCAGGGTTTCTGGGAGTTGAAATCCACGAGTCATAAAAGAGTTAAGGTTGCCTACCCCTGCTCTAACCAATCAGTTGATTCTCAGCAAGTTACAACCCTACCATACATTAACAAGATTAAAATAGCCAAAATAGCTAAACAATAAATGATAATACATAATAACATATTCCAATGCTAAGGGAATTATAAAAATCTTTATAATCATACTCTCCCGTACCAAAGAAATCACTTTCAAATCATTTCCCCTTCAAATGCCAATTGAAGTAACCAAGTTTTTTTTATTGTCTTCCTAAATTATAGTAATATTGGGGCAAGTTGAATATCTATGTGGATTTTCTTCTAGAGATATAGGTCAGTGATAAAAAGATTCCATCTTTGAGAACTTTATAGAAGACATTCTTGAAGACAAGGAATCTAAAGGAAGCCCACTTTTCCCAATCTAATTGGGTGGGCAGAAACTATTTAGGTCATTTCAGCTTTCAGGAAATCTGAGTTTACTTCATTCTGGTAAAATTCTCAAATATTTATCTTCTCAACTATAAGAATGTAGCTTATTTAGATAAAAGACAGGAGAGTCAGTGTGGTGTTACAGTAAAGGAACTTTGGGTGTGATTTTGAGACACTCTCCCTCAGCCCAGCTTACCTCACTGTTTTTTTTGCAGTGGTGATAAAAAGAAGGGAAATCTCTGCCTTGAAGTGAATTTAAACTTTTAAGAATGTAAAAAAAAAGGCTCTATAATATTAAACAGTACATAGAGAATAGCTTTTGGTGTCCAATTTAGTGGAAATAAATCATTGTTCATTGGGAAAAATCCAAATAAATGACTAAGCAGTACTGAATGATCACTCTTTATTGAACTATTATTATTAAAACATGTAATTCTCCATTCTAGTGCTTAGACAACTATCTTGATATTTGATTACCAGTGTCTTGTTCTTCACAGATTGCTATCCCTAACCAGCTGACACAAAGAAAAGAAATATGTTGCTCTCATTTAAATTTAAAACAATTAAATATCCCTTGTTTAAAAACTATACTAAAAGTATAGCGGCATTTATTAACACTACTCAACAGTTACTTAACAAATATATTGACCCCATTCAGATCCATTTATACTTGAAGTGTCATAACACTTTATGAACATATCTAAATGGCTTCAATAAAGGCCATTACTTAGAATCTGGAAACTTAATATATGACTTTTCTCTCATTTCCAATGTATTTTACAGTCTGGTGTTGGTCCAAATAAACATTCCCGTGAGAAGCCTATTTCAAGCCTCCAAGGAATTGGTTCCATTATCCATGATCTCAAAGATGCTTTTTCAAAAGGCAACTGGATTTTATTTAGGAAACAAAAAGTCTTTTTTGCCTTTTGAAAAAGCATCTTTGGGACAACCACAATGTGGATGACTGAGGATCTCCATAGATATTGATGGGATCCTGTTAGGATTTTTTTCTGCAATATTCTACTAGAATTTGCTTTCTGTTAATTTCAGGTGCTATATTCTGCAATACGTCATAACTCTCTTCTACCGGTGATACCGATTTTGATTATTTCAAAACTGTTACATTTTCCCCAGCCCATCTTCTCTTTCTTAGGCTAAACATTCCTAGTTCCTATTATTTCTTCTTCCCGTACTTCATTTCTGGTCCTGTGATCATCCTGTTTTCTGTATACATTTCAATTTGTCTATAGTCTTCTTATACTGGAGCACCACTTGAATTAACATTAACAAAATCAGCATCAGTCAATTGCAAAAGGCAGCTTTACTTGGAAGAGCTTATATCTGCTCATCCCAGGTCATTGGGGAAGACTAGATAGGTGGACAAAAATGCCAAATCCAGTCTAAACATCTGCCTGACTGTGCAACTGAAAACCGAAATGAACCAAACTGGGTAAGTAATAAATATATTTTAAACAGATGGGTTTATGACTCTTCTACATTTAGCAACTGGATGCCACTAAACACAAGTCACTGTGTTTCCTAAATGCACCCAATTAGTGACTCTGACAATCAGAATGCTTTACCTTTACAGCCTTGTACCATATCTAAAAATACTATCCAAATATAATGCGTTAAGACAAACCAGTCTTCTCATTATAACTAGCCTTCATGAAGGTTGATAAATTGTCTCCATCTTTATACTTTGGATCCTTGTTCCTCTTCCCATGTGTAGCAGATAGACATACAGTATGCTATCCCTTTGATCTTTTAAATTCTGGGCTCTTTTTGAATGTCAGTCTTAAAGATAGGTCCCAGAAAAGTGAAGTCTATGGTTAA
>NW_015388952.1:99699-119699 GCF_001527695.2 Protobothrops mucrosquamatus
TTTGAGATCATTATTTCTGGAAGAGACAAAAAAATGTGGTCCAGACAGCTCTTCATGCCCAAATGTAAACTGATCCAACTCCTTTTCAAATAGATCAGTGGGTCAATACTCTTTTATGACTCACATGGGCCTGATTATACTCAAGCGATAGCAGTTATATTTGTTATAAAGCTTCCTATGACATGTCACCACAATTATATAATGTATCTCGGTGTAGATAATAGTCTTCAAAAGATTCCAGTCATCCTTTTTTTTAGGCAGAGCACTTGCTGAAAACTTAGCTCTTGCCAATTTGAAATACAATAGTATTTCAGTCCAAAAGATCCTTCCTTTCAAACTCCTTTAGACAGAATAAATATTATGGCTGGCAGTGGGTTAAACCACAAAGTGTTCATTTGGCTGGATAAACACACAGAGGACCAGTTTGGATGTGAGGGCTGTCTATGAGAGAGATGGAGCAAGATGGACTCTGAATGTTTGGGATGGGATGGGATGGGAAATATTTACTTTAGCTTTTCCATCTTCATTTAGAAAAAGAAAATGATAAGAGTTGAAATATAACTCCACATTACCTAGAATATTTTTTAAAATCTATATTGAATTTTTACCTTTAAAAAAATTATCAGTGTAAATCACAGAGTAAAATAAAAGGCTAGTCTCCATTGAATCAAGTTTGACTCTTGATGACTAATTCAGATGTGCCTATGCATTATGCAGCCTTCTAGGAAACAATGCAAATATCCCTTCTCTTTGATTCTTTCTGGGATTTTATTTTAAATTTCTCAACAGCCTAAAACTGTAATATTTTCTAGTGGTTTCTATCCAAGTAGTAACTGCCTGATCGATCCTGCTTTGTTTTTGTGGCTAGAAAAGGGCTGACTAGGTATTTCTATCTATCTGGGTCACAGAGTAATCCTGTGGTATTATTTGAGATTATAGGTTAATTTCTTGTTTTTTTATCATGGATGTTTTATTGTTTATTATTATTATTATGGGTAGTTGCACAGTCAGCCAGATGTTTAGATGAATTTGACGTTTTTGTCCATCTATCAAGTCCTTCCCAAGAACCTGGGATTGTTGTTTAATAAAATTAAAGCTATCATCACAGAATGTCGCTTGTTCCAAGCAAAGCTGCCTTTTGCAATTGACTGATGGCGATTCTGTCAAAGCCGATGCTGTTCAAGTGGCGCTCCAGATGTTTTGGGATTGCACACAAGGCGCCTATAACTTTTGATATTATCTTTGTTTTATTTTGCCACAGTCTTTCTAGTACTATTTGCAGGTCTTGATATTTTGTGATTTTCTCTAGTTTAATTTCTATTTAGCTATCCCCAGGTCTTGCAATGTCCACTATCCAGACTTTTTTTTCTTACCAGCAGTTGTTAAGTCTGGGGTATTATGTGGCAGATGTTTGTCTGCTTGGATTCTAAAATTTCAGAAGATAGATTTTAGTTTATTCCTTTTCTATAATTTTCTATTACTTTGTATATTGTTTGGTTTCTCCTAATTCTTACTTACTTACTTTTCTGCAAGTTTTATTTGTTGCAGATATCCCAATGTACCATGGTTGTCACTTTATTTATTTATTTAGATTTGACAATACATCAGTGGCTTACGGTGATTAGAACCTGTGATTAGAAACTAGAATTAGAACTAGAACATATGATTAGAAACAAGAGTAAAAACCCAAAATACAATATAGAAACCATTATATGCTGTTGGAAAGCCAGTCCGATCAAATGGTTAAGGTACTAAACCTCCAGGAGATGATTAGTTTTAATGCTGCCTTAGGTATGGAAGCCTGACTCCTGGTGACTTTGCCCAGGTATTCTCTCTCGGCCTTATAAAGATGGCCCTGCCAAGCCACTTCTGAAAACATTGCCATTGTCTGTGTAATCGCCAGGAAACAGGGTTTAACTGACAGACTAAAAGAACAATATTGTAAGCTATCTTGAAAGATTCAGTGGCATATAAAACAGATCAGCAAGCAAGCATCCTCCTCAAATCTTTACATTCTACTTTATTTCAGCTCTATCATATCCAGAAATGCCAATGCATTTGCAGTGACCTATCCAGGGCTAATTTTCTCACAGAACGCCCAGAACGGAGTTCCGGCACCTTTTTTGGATGGAACCTTGTAGACTAGGCAAGGCGGGTTGTATGACATGTGTGAGTTCCGGCACCTTTTTTTTTTTTATAGAAAAAAAGCACTGGACCTATCACACACCCCATCCCTCCCTCAGCTGTGTCCCCTCCTGTTCTCTTCACTCAGCCTTGAATATGAGCAGATTATGTTCTGGTTCCTTTGATTTGGGCCCATTTCCCCTCTATGTGTACTTGCTGAGTTGCTTTAAGAAACCCATTTTTAACTATATATTTAAGCTGCAGGGTTTAGTCTTCTGGCTCATGCTAAGGGTTTAAACTCAATCTTAGCATTATGAAACAACTAAACAATTAAAAGACATAAGAGACACATGCTTGATTCCACTCTATAGTTGCAGATGTCGCTTCCCACTTTTGTCTCAAATATGTTTCTTCTTGGGCTGTGGCTCAGGAGTTATTCCATTCATGATTTCGGAAAGATAGTGGGGACCAGGTAGGCAATAACAAATTATATTTCCACCCACTCCCTTTAACTGCATTATTTTGGTGACTGTGAACAGTTTTGAGTATTTGTTTAATGAGAATCATATAGGAATTTTGTAAATCTATAATATCCTCCTTTTCATTCCAATCAATCCCCCCTTTCATCCATCTCCTCCATTATCATAGAGAGCAGCTGGCAGGAGGCAAGAAAGGATCCTCAACAATGCAGTGGCAAAGTATTGCTATAGCACTGCAAATGACCATTTCCTGCTCAATTTCCCAGTCTGGATAGCTAGGAGAGATGATTGTTCTACAAAGACAAGGATTTGCAGAAGAGGGGAGCAGGAGATCAATTTGTGTGAGTGTATGATCCTAATAAACAGAAGTGTACATATGTAAATAACATGCCTGTAAACAAAATAGAAAGGAGAAATGAAAAGGACCAATTTTAAAGGTGGGTTGGTGGAATATGTGAGAGCCTGCTTAACGTATTTACATTTCTATTAACAACTTTATATTACTTTTAATGAAGTAATTATATCAACTTAGATCAGTCAATTAAATTAATGTTTATTAGTTCTTTCCCCCCCCCCTTTCCATTCCACCTTCGCTTTATAAAATATGGATATATTTAGCAAAAGCCCTTTGCCACGTTTTTTCACATAATCAAAACCGGTTTTCTACTGTGAGGCTGATTTAATATTATAAGTTATTTCAGCAATAAATATGGATATTCTGCTTGGCTTTTGATTGCCTAGTTATGTAATTGGTACTGGACATAGAGATTTAAAAATAATTATGTAAATATAAGGATTGGGAGGGAAAGGGAAAGGAGAACCTAGAGATGTAACATTGATTGTTCTATTTTCTGTGTGCAATTCAGTTGGTTATATTCCCAGCTGTGTGAAAACGTTAGGAAAAATATCAATTTGCCCACCCAAGAAGTATTATAAAATGTGTGGGATTACTGCAAGGCATTCTTCTCTTGCTAGTGCCTGTCTATGCATAAGCAGATAGAGGAGAACATCATTCAGAGAACTCTGGAATTCCCAAATATTGCTCAGAACAAGAGCTGACATCCTCTACTTCTCTATTATGGAATAAATAGCAAAGGGTGGCCTTGATAAAAAAAAAGAGAAAATAATTAGTCTTAAAGCACAAACACCCCAGAGATTGGTTAAAAACCAGACTTGCTTCATCTATATCAAGTTACATGCAGATGTTAACAGTATTCTTTTTTTTTTTGTTTCACTTTGTTTTACTTAGCTGTGGGCCATTTGAAAACTCTTGCCAGTATAGAATACTGATCAGCAATCATGGATTTGGCAATTTTATTAGGATTTTATTAGGGTGATGCCTTGTCTTAGGACTGAGATATTATCTGACTAAAGTGATCCGTGGAACATATACCTTTCTTAAGTCTCGCGACTTACTGTATCGAATCGATTTTGTAAACTAAACGAAATGTTCGTTTACAAGAGGAACATGGTACACACTACGACTTCTTTTTTTTTTCGGTCCAAATTTAGATCGGGTTCGTGTCTCATCAGGTGTAACGAAATCCGTTCAATAAGTTAGATACCCTTATTAAATGGCCAGGGTTGTAGTGAAGTCAAAATGCAATTCTGAGTTCTACAAAGGAAGCAACCAACCAATCCATCTCTTATTCTTAAGCACTTTAGATACTGACAGTAATACAATATCCTCTATTCAGGAGTAAAATGCCCCACATTTTTATTGTGTGCGCGAGAGATTGATATATTCTGAGTTGTATTTGATGCTAAAGTTATTTATATAGAGTATAGAATGTACGTAACTCTTTCAGAAATAATTTCAGCCATAAACATTTCTTTGGCTCAAGAAATTTTTACCCGATGTGTTCATATCAGGAGGAATCATCACAGATTGCGACTATGAACAAATTTTGGACTTCATTCTAATGTGTAGATCACATCAAGACTCCCGGCATGTTGGAGCAATTGAGAAGGAAGTGAAAAATTTCTACAGACTGAAGGTGTGACTCTTCACATTGAAATGTTTAGAGGCAGAGTTATATTTCAAGCACCATGACCCCAGAATTAATCTGATTCTGTTAATCAAGACAAATACAACTATTTATTATAAACACTGTAGAAAGAGGGCTGCATTAGTTTATGATGCCCAAAGGTTAAGAGGAAACTAGTACTGACTCTGACTCTCCCTGAAAATAAGATCCAACTGGAAGATAAGCCCAGCATGATTTTTCAGGATGCTCGTAATATAAGCCCTACCCCCCAAAATAAGCCCCAGTTAAGATCGCCAGATAGATGGACGCATTTAGTACCATATTTTCTCCAAAATAAGACCTAACTGGAAAATCAGCCCTAATGCGTCTTTTGGGGCAAAAATTCATATAAGACCTGGTCTTATTTTTGGAGAAACACGGTAGCATCTTTTCCAGCTAACAAATTTAAAATGTATTAAAATTAATAAAATCTATTAGTTGGAGAACATGCTACCAGATTCCTAAGTATTAGTTATAATATGATTATAAGATGATCAAATACCTGAAAACTAAAACATACAAAGAACGGCTACGGGACTTGGGTTTGGCTAGTCTAAAGAAAAGAAGAAATAGGGGAGACATGATAGTGGTGTTCCAGTATCTGAGGGGCTGCCACAAGGCAGGGGGGGGCAGGTTGTTCACCAAAGCACCAGAGGGAAGGACGAGAAATAATGGTTGGAAACTGATCAAAGAGAGAAGCAACCTGGAATTAAGGAGAAACTTCCTGACAGTGAGGACAATCAACCAGTGGAACAGCTTATCCCCAGCAATCATGGGCTTCATCACTGGAGATTTTTAAGAAGAGACTAGATATCCACCTGTCTGAGATGGTGTAGGTTCTCCTGCTTGAGCAGGGGGCTGGAATAGAAGACCTCCAAGGTCCCTTCCAGCTCTACTCTATTCTATTCTAGTTAGTACAGTAAAGGTTATATACTTCTCCTCAACAAGAAGAGCTAATGGATTGTAAAATAATTTGTTGGTGCTACATTGTATCCGACTCCTCAAGGCCCCATGGACCACAGCACGCTAGGCCCTCCTGTCCTCCACTGTGTAAAAGAATATCACAGGTTAATTGTTTATATTGCATGTTAGTTACCTATAAACCAGAGGTGCTGACTTGGCAAATTTAAGTCTCATGGATTTCAGCTAACTCCCACGCTGACTGTAGAGTTCTGGGAGTTGAAGTCGACAAGTGTTAAAGTTGCCAAGATTGGAAACCCCTACTATAAACCATGTAACAGAAGGTTATAGTTCAGTTCCTAGAGGATTTGCTATGTGAGATTTCTAAAGAATTCGACTCAGTTCTGAAATTGAAAGATAAGCACAGAATCTCCATCCTCTCTGGGCTCAATTAACAAGAAGAGTGTAACATCTGACTCTCCTCATGCCAGACTACCATAAATTCTTGTCAGATCCTTCAGAAATATAGGTTTCCCAGATGAGCAAGTTCTCTCCCCTAAGAAGGGTCATTAGAGCAGACTCTTAGTGAAACCACTGTACTTTTTCTACCCATCTAGGTCTTCCTAGAGGTAAAAGTCAGAGCCGGGTTATTCCCAATTATGCATAAGATTCCATTGACCAAGAGATGTTTTCTTCATTTAGCAAAAGGGGCATGGACGCTTTATTGCACACAGACTTGGCTACAAATCCTTATGGATATTCAAGCTGCAAATGTGTTTTTAAAGTGTCATTCATAACTAAGCAATCTGAAGATTAGTTGTTGGCCTATTTATCGTAATTCGATTTATATTTGCCTTTTTATTATAATTCAATTTTGTATTTTGGGTTTCCGTTTCTTGCAGCTCTTTGGGCGTTTTCCTAACTTTGATTACTAGGCTGTTTTCACAAAATTAATTGAATGAGCAGGTTTTGAGATAAATCACACCCATTATCTCCCAGGCCTTGTACATTTACACACCAAAACATTTGCAATACTGAGTAAGAAAATGCCAAGGCCTGTTCTGCCAGAGGCTCCCTAATTTTACAGTATTGTATCAGCTATAGATATATAAATACATAACAGAGATACAGAAGGAAAACTCTGTTACAATACACTTTACAAACAGAGAATAACTTCAAAACCATCTAAAAGTACACTGTTGTGACTCACTGTGAATGAAATCCATGAGAGTGTACCCACATCAATTAGTCCTATTTTGCTCCTTCCAAGAAAAGATTAGCTAGCAGAAATGTTAACTTTCTGTTAAATTCAAAGCTATCATTCCAATGTGTTATTTTCCCAAAACAAAAGCTAGCATCCCAAGCCAACAAAAGCTACATTTATGAATTTTGTTTTGTTTGAGAAAAACAAGCCCACATAGTGAATACAGAACTAACATAAATCAAACAATTTGATTTGCTTAGCCAAAATAAAAGAATAAATAGGTGGCATACAATGGTGTATAGATGATTTACAGGAAAGAAACAACCCTGGTTCGTTGTTGTTTCTAAACTTGGTTTTAGTTGGTCGTGGCTATTGGTACTCTTATTGCTTATCTTTTTTTTTTCCAATACTCTCTATTATTTAAATTCTATTTTTTCTCGATGCATTTTTCATAGCATTTTGAGGCGAATAAAGACAAAAATACAGAGTTAATCCATATGTATATAATGAAAATATGCCATTCACTTTATGCCTTTTAGATGGGGTTGAACATACTTAGGGTGGTTACATTTAGGTACAAAGTAAGCCCAAATTTGTAGTATTGAAACCTTTACACAAATCATTTTGTGAAATAATCTATCCATACATATCTTACTAGTTACTTTCAGAGTAAGCTAAGTTATGCAGTACATAAAAGAAAGATAACAAAAAAGAAATTAAAGGTGTGACAGAAAGAAGAAAAGGTCAGTTAAATAAAATTAGCTTACACCAAAACACATATCACATCATGATTTCTGTACTTACTATTTCTTGTGTGTCCAACCATACTTAGCCAATAAAGAATTCTATTCTATTCTATTCTATTCTGTTCTGTTCTGTTCTGTTCTGTTCTGTTCTATTCTATTCTATTCTTCCTTGTTTTCATCTCTTCTATACATTGCTTCATATATTGCCTTTGTTCATTTAACTTTCATCACTCTTTTTAGGACCTCCTAAACTCTATATGGCTCTGACTTTCCCATTTTTTCTTTCCTCTGGATCAATATTTTCTTCCTTCATACATTTATTTTGCAATTTGATACTCATTCATTCTCTCTACATGACTTACCATCACAATTTATTTCACAGCTGTCAGCCATTTTTGCATTCTATACAACAAACTACAATCATCACCTTCTACTTTACCAGCACTTGCACATCTTAAAATCTCCCATTTTCCCAGCTTTAGTTAAGATACACAAATAACTTGCAATCATTTCATTTTCCCAGACACTTCCTTGATCTTTGTTAGTTTAGTTATTAGATTCATCCCTTTTGTTGCATCATACAATCTATCTAGCATTCAGTGCAAATCATTGAGATTCTAAGCTAGCAAGACAGTATCTGTATGCAAAAATGCACACACATTAATATTCCCAATCAACACACTTTCAATGTCACCTTAAACATACCTTATATGCTCACCCACACCTATATTAAATATATCACCCAATCAGGTCTTATTTCTTGCTCAGTGTGTTGAACCATCCAAAAGCACTCTTTATTTATTTATTTGCTTATTTGTTTGTTTATTTAATACATACTGTACTTTGATTATACCCCACTTGTATTTAGTAACCTATCTTCAATTCCATATCAACATTTCCATACCAACAAGCATACAATAACATTTCCTTCTCACATTTCTCAGTGATTTTCTGAAGAGCCAAAATCTGGCCTAACACCAGAATGTGCCAGATTTCACCTCATTCAGAAATCATATCTATGTTCTAACACTACCCAAGTTCCTCCACAGGTACACAGATTGTTACCATTTTCTGACATTCTCACGAAACATTCCTTTTCATTATTTTACACTAATTTTATAGCATGGATTTAACTTCAATCTTCGACATCACACAATCATTTTCATACAAATATCTAAAACTCCCTCTTTAGTATTTCCCTCTTTTCAGCTTTACCTCGAATCATCTCATCACTTCTATTTTTTTAACTCTGTTCCATGTGCTGAGGACTCCTTGCTTATTTCTCTTCATCAAGTTCCAAAACTATTTTTATTTCCACCAAAATCACTTCATTGGGTTTTTTTCTTTTTTGGAGGGGGGCTCTTTTAATCTTAACTGTACTTTGTTCTCTTTGACTAGATTTCTATTTCCCATCATTCTCGTTCTTCTTAGCAAGGATATGCGTTATTTCATTTCATCTGTGGCTGATTGTTGTATCCTGTTCAATGACTATTATAAAGATATGTATATATGTTTTTTCTCATTCACGGGCTCTTTTATTTCCTCATTCTACTAAGTATCCTTTTCATGCATTTGGACAACCCAACACTCTTTGGTGGTGCTACTTCTCACTCTGAGCTGCAATCACATCTTTTCTTTTCATCTATTTTCCATTCATTCTGTTGGGAGATTCATCTATCTTTTCGCACTTTGTCATTCTGGTTCTGTACTTTCCCTTCATGTAGTCATTTTTCTAGTTTCTTCCACTGCTTTTATTTTATGTCCATCCCCCCTCCCAATCTATTCTTGCCAAACAGATGCTTTGTCCCATATGATGAACCTCTCATCACCTTGATGCCCGAATTCTGTCAGTCTTTCATAACTATTAGATCAACCATGATTGTTAGATTTATATTCATTTATTTTTCATGTTATATGATAAATTTATACTTAAACATGTATTCAAAACAGATATTTTTAAAGTATATACTCAATAGTCATTATTTATTCTTCAATCTCCAAACAGCCCAATCATATTTTTTCTGAACTGTCTTACTTCATCCCTACCAAGCCATTCACATCACCTAGAAAAAAAAAATCTACTTCATAATTCCAGATCACATTTATTCAGGATATTGCATTACTTTTTCTAGTACTCATGTCTGGTTCTTATAACCATTCATTTTCCTTCCTGTCATTAATTTTTTGCTATGTTTATCGTGAGATGGACTCACATATATTGACCTCTGTTACCCTTCATGGGTTTGATCAACTGAGGCCTTCAAATAAGACTAAACATACCAAACAGGGATGGGCAACTAAGGCCCCTTTACGACCTGTGTACTTCAACTCCCAGAATTCCTGAGCCATGCTGGCTCAGGAATTCTGGGAGTTGAAGTCCACAGGTTGTAAAGGCACCATAGTTGGCCACACCTGGTACAGAAGGTATAGATTATGTTACCAAACCTAGTCGCAGCTCAGTTAAGAATAAAGATGTTATCTGTAATTCTGGCACATTAATACACAATCCAAGTTTGGATTTATCACAGACATGCTCACACAATTCAATGCTATCTAGGATTTCTAATGTAGCTAGGATAATATCGCCAACAACCCACCAAAAAGTAAGTGTATACAGTTCACTGACTTAGAATCAATCAATCAATCAATTAAAATTATCAAGTAACACTGGAGAAAAAATATTTTATTATCATATTTACAGCAATTACAGTAGAAGGACACAATTTCAAAGAAGTCATTCCCCATGCACACTCACAGAGAGAGGAATATTCATTTTTCCTATGTTATCTTTTGATTATTATTATTACTACTACTACTACTATTATATTATTATTATTATTATTATTATTATTATTATTATTATTATTATTGTTATGCTTTTACTGATACACTTCTTTTACATATATGTACAATTCTAATAGGATAGATAATATACAATTACTTAAGTACCATGCGAGTGAAGTAAAATTTAAATTGACTTGCTTTCTCAAAGTGCTCTTTTAAAGCTTTACAAATGAAACATAATAGCCTTTTCTTTGGAAATTCCTGCTGTTATCTGTTGCCACTGTGAAGTCTGATAGACCTTTATGTATCCAAAAGAATTCTTTCAAACATGAAATAATGTTCACAGACATACACAGAGGTTCAATAATATAAAACAATCCATTTTCCTATCACAATATTGAATTAGAGAAAAAGACAGAATGAATTATCAATTCATTTTTCATGTTGCAAAAATGCATACATAGAAGAGAGTAATTCTTTTCAAAATTTGTTTCAGCTCTCATTAGGATCAAAACTAGTGATGTCATTATATAAACTGGAAGTAATCAAACCATTTTATTACACTAAAGAGAAATCAAATAAAGTTTATCACCCAACTGTTTGACCCTGCCTTTAATGGGGAAGAGAGTTATACATTAATGTGGAATTTTATTCCAAAATATTGTGTTGAAAACTGCAGATGAATAACCTTGCTGTTAATGCTTGGGAAACAGTGCAGAAAAATGATTTTAGAAAGCGATTCACATCCTTTCATAAGCACCCCTGCTCTATTTCTGCGGTAAGATAAATTCTTAGTTAGTGAAAATGGCACAACGATGCACAGCTAAAATATATTAAGTGTACTGGATGCTTATTAAAAACTTTGTGCGTGTGTGTGTGTGTGCAAAGATATATGGGAAAGAAAAAAGAGCTGAATTATGAAAACTATGTTTTGCTGAAACATCATGAAATATTAATCAGCTATCAGATACTCAGAAACTGAGGAACAGGATATTGTCTATATTTTAAGTAGATGACATTTGGGATAAATAATTCTCCATTTGAATTCACAGACAAAGCCAATAATTGATAGGATCAATTATACCCCCTGTGATAATCCAAGTATCGACAAATAAGGAAATAAGGTCCTTCATGTTTCAATGGAACAAAGAAAATATACTCATTTTGAGTTTTTAATCCTACTTTCCCTTGATTTAGTGATTCCACCTCTTACGTAGTCTCACCTAAGAGCTTGTGCTACTTATTTAAAAGAAGCTAATTCTGTACCTCAGCCTTTCTCTAAGCCACAATGTTTCTCGACCTCAGCAACATTAAGATGTGTGAATTTCAACTTCTAGGATTCCCCCAAGGTACGGAATTCTGGAATTTAAAATCCACACTTCTGAAAGTTGCTGAGGTTGAGGAACACTACCCTAAGCCTACTGTCCTCAAAAATAATGAGCGAATCCAAGCACCAGAAAGTTGGTATAGATCAGGGGTAGGCAACCTTGGCTCTTTTATGACTCGTGGACTTCAACTCCCAGAATTCCTGAGCCAGCTATGCTGGCTCAGGAATTCTGGGAGTTGAAGTCCACGAGTCATAAAAGAGCCAAGGTTGCCTACCCCTGGTATAGATCCTACTCTTCGGTAAAACTTTAGAGTGAGTTTGAAATGGTTGCTATCAAGATAATTTCCCCTATTGCAAGATCTCCAATTAATTAGAGTACAGTATATGGTCTGCTGTATGTACCAAACCTTTGGGGAATGTGTTTTTTTGCAATATATATTAAATTGCTTATTTGTATGAATGAGGACATACTGTCCTGGCTCAGTTCAAAGCCATAAATATGACTCTAAAAAGTTGAAAGGAACTTTTTAACACATTTATCTCACCTTCTAATACATTACTCCATTTAACACAATGGCTAATTACTTCTTTATCACAGATCTGTTCCTCACCTTCACACATGAAATATTAAATACTTTCTGGACAATTATGCTAGCCTATTGAGCAATGCCTACTACATAAGGGAAGATGCTCTGTTGCTATCTTTAAAAGATAAAACCTCCAAATAAGGCAGCACAGTAGGGCTAGAGCTGTACAACAAAAAGAACATGAATCTAAATTAAGCAAAGCCTATTCCCACTGTGTCTCCAAGCATTATATATAGGTAACCTAAAATTAGACCAGCTAGTCACCTGATTTCAAGCAGTTAATTCTGGCTCTAAAATACAAGCTATGTGAGAAAAAGAGGCATCACCTCGCCGTATAGATCAGCTTTTACTCATTTTCCAGTGGGACATCAGGACACTCTTAAATACCTGATCCAGAAAGACAAGTATATTTAGAGGTGACCCTAATTATGTTTTCATCTGTCCCAGCACTGGATTCTACCCAAGGTTGATTATTACTGTCCTTCTGGATGCCTCTGTCTGTCTTTGCTTTGTTTTTGGAAACAACCCAATATAAAAATTTGACAGCTACGTTTTGTCATAATTAAGGGAATCAGTGGAACTAAAAATAGCTTCTTACACTCAAAGATTCCACAAGCAACAGAATTTTTCGCACAGAATGAAACACTCAGTCATGGCTGTAAGGGGGAACAAGATGTCCATTTATTCCCCTTAGCACCTGAGGGCAGGATAAGAAGCAATGGGTGGAAGCTTATTAGAGGGAGATGCAACTTGGAAATAAGGAGGAATTTCATGACAGCGAGAACAATTAATCAAGGGAACAGTCTTGCCTCCCAGAGTTGTGGGTGCTCCATTGCTGGAGGTTAAGAAAATATTGGACAATCATTTGTCCAGATAAAAGAACTCCTGACTTGGTTGCACAGTGGTTGGACTTGAAGACCTCCAAGATGCCATCCAACCCTACAATTCTATGTATGCCATACCTCAGTCACCCAAACTTTGCTGCAGATACTCAGGTGGTCATTAGATGGCCAATATTTTTTTATCTACTGCACACATTTGTAACTACCTAGTGGCTGTCCAGAATTTTGGAGTCCAAATCTAATAGTCCTATGACAATAGTCCAGATTACTAGAACTGTTCTGTCATGCCTCCGTCCGAGCCTGACTCTGAGGACGACATGGAGTTCCCTGTTGAGGCCCAGGAGGGGGTGTCTGTGGCTTCGGAGGACTGTGGGGAGGAACAGGCTGAAGCAGGCCAGGGCCCTTCAAGTTTGGAACAGGGAAGGCAGAGCTCAGGCGAGGAGCAAGGCCCCTTCCCACCAGATCCCAGAGCAAGGAGAGCAGAGAGGAGGAGGGAACAACGGAGGCAGGCTCACTCGCTCAGGAGGAGAGCATCGCGCCCCACTCCACAAGGCACACCTGGGGAGTAGGTATTTAAGGAGACGCTGTGGGTGGGGCATTTGCCGGGAACAAACGTGAACTCTTGTGATGTGAGCTCTTGTACCTGGACTCTTTGTATTTTGGATCAAGTTTGTTTCCTGCTGAGTTCTCCTTGCTGTCCTCAGTTTTGCAGTTTGCAGGTTACAGGCAAGCTGGGCGTGGAAAAGATCATATTTTGTTATCTGTTTTACTTTAAAGAACTGTTTAACTCCGTTGACTGTTTTATTGAACTTGTGCCAGCATATGTGGGGGCTGTTGGATGAACGTGCTTTGCCTCCATTCGGGGTCTTGGTTCATCACATGTTCATCCTATTCAACTCATTGTCTGAATTGTTCTTCTGTGCTTTAGCTTCCACATATGGTGCCTGCTCTCCAATAAAGACACTAGGTATTAAAATCTGGTGTCAGGATAATCACCTATATATTTTGCTTCAGGAAATCTATTAACAAAGTAGTTAATTGTTACCAGGCAAGAGAATACCTTATGAGTTTGATCTAGGTATCAAAACCTGTTTTATAAGTCTCGTCCCTCTTCCGGAGGAAGTCTCAAGTAACGATAGATTGACACCTGTTTGATAAGACGACACATCGAAAATAATCTTCAAATTCTGTAAGTCCCGACTCGTAAGTTGGGTTATTGGATGTTTAATCGACGAAGTCAGAGAGAGTGACAAAGGTGAACGGTATGTATAAAGAGGAGGAGGATGCTCCTTTTTATATAGATGTCAGCAAAGAGAGCAGTCATGCAGAGAAAAAGGAGAAAGCTCCTTACAACTCTCAACTTGTTTCTAGCCCGTTTAATTAGACAGAATGTATAAATAAAATGAACAAAATAAACAAACAAATGCCTAGGACTAAAAATATTTCGCTCAGGTGCCTTTCTACAAAAGTTATGGATAGGAGGCAGCAGGGAAAAAAAAGGATAGGACAGTCTCTTGTGATCTTGTATGGATCATTGATATTTGCTTTATATGGGGTTTCTTTTGAAGATTTTTTTTGGGGTGGGGGGAATTCAGCTGATGCAGATTGTAGATAGGCCTACTGACCAATCTCACTATTGCCACATTATATTACTATTATGGAAGATGCGTTGGCTGATATGTTTCAAAATACAATTCAAGATGCTGGTTATCACCATAAAACCATATGTGGGTCAGTGTCTCAGTATCAGATGGATTCTGCCATCCATTCCAGATGGTAGGTTGGTTCCTACCTTGAGATACAACAAAGAAAAACAAGAAAGTCCAGTTGCCTCCTGAAAAAACATCTTTGGGATAACTATGACCTGGATGACTGAGAATCTCCACAGACATGGGATAAGTAGACCCTATGCCAGTGATGGCGAACCTTTTAGAGATTGAGTGCCCAAACTGCAACCCAAAACCCGCTTATGCATCGTCAAGTGCCGGGTGGGCGTGGCCCATTGGGTGGGCGTGGCCCATTGGGTGGGTGTGGCTGTGGTGGTAACGGCAGACTGGGTGGGATTAAAAAGGTCAATCAATCAATTCCAACTTTGCAAGATCTTTTTTTTCCCCGCAAGAAGTTGAAATTGACTGATTGAACCTTTTTTTTTTTTTTTTGCACACGGCAGTGGAGGCCTAAAGTGAAAAGGTTTTATAAAACCCAGCTGAAGGCCTAGGACTGGGGCGACGGCGCACGTGCCCACAGAGAGGGCTCTGAGTGCCGCCTCTGGCACCCGTGCCATAGGTTCGCTACCACTGACCTACACTAATCCACCAATGAAATAAAAAGACCTCAAAAAACCATTAAAATTTTACAAGAACAAAGGGAAAGAAAAAGCTGATTTCATAGTGCCTAGTTACCATGACCCTGGAGAGGGGGGGAAAAAAGCTGCCCTGCCCAGAGGAACAAAGTAAAATTATTTGAATTTATATTTCATTAAAATTCATCTAATTAAATATTGTTGATACAATGACTGAATATTTATTTGATACTAAATCAAAAATTACACTGCCAAGATAAAATTATGAGTAACATTTAAGATGCTGGGAAGCAGTGAGTTCTGTTTTTCCCCAAAGCATGTTTTTATTCCTCTATTTTACACTCTGTGTAAAAAAGTTAAAAATTGCAATAAAAGGAAGCTAGCCTCTCTTGCACTAACCTGGTCCAAATGACAAAAAGAAAAAAGAAGAAAAAAAATCCCAAATCCTATAATTGGAGGCAACCATTTGGGCCATCAAACCCAACCCATGGTTCAATGAGGGAATTTCACTTGAAGTATATTTTCTAGCCTTAACCTGAATGCATCTTGCAGAAGAGAGTCTCCTGCTTCTCTGCCTAATTGGTTCTGCTGTCAAAGGGCTTTATTCTTCAGAATATCAAAATCTGCCTTTCTGTAACTGAAAGCAATTATTTGGTATCTTGTACTTGGAAGCAACAAAGAAAATGTCTTGACCATCTTCTCCTTTACATCCTTTCAGCTACCTAAAGAGCCCTATTAGATCTTTCTTCAGTTTTCTCTTCATAAAGGCTAAAAGTACCATGTTCCTTCAATCGTAGGACTTAACCAGTCTCTTAATCATCTTAGCATCTCTCTCTGAATCTGTTCCTGTATTTCTGAACATTTCCTAAAATGTAACATTCAAAACTAAACTATACTTATATTGGTGCAAAAATTAAAAATTTCTATTTGCAATCAACTACCAATCCAATACCTTAAAAAAAAATTGCTAAACCAAATAGTCCCCAAAACTATGCCTATCCATTTCTTTCTTTTCCTACAGGAGGAACTTTGCATTTGTGGTTGCTGAAAACTATTGATACTTTCAGCTCACTTATCTAACATATTAAAATTATTTTGATGTTTATTTCTGTTTTACAGACAATTGGCTGCACATTTGCCAAAGATATTCTCTCTCACACACACACACACTCACACTCACACTCACACACACAAACGAGTTCATAGTCCAGGACTGAACTTTGTGACAACCATATGATATCTCACCCATGGAAGAACCTCCTTTCAGTATCACTGTCAAGCTACGATGTCACTTTTCATGCCAACTAGCACACAGTAATTGATTTACAAATAATGTAAGAAAAGTAATTACCATTATCAGAAAGCATGTCTACAGTATCCAAAATCTCCTCAGATAGTATCAGCCCAACGGATCACTGTTACATCTGTTAATTCATATTTACCTTCCTATAATGAGAGATCAAGCTCACTTTGTTTATTTCATGTTCTTCAGACTTTAGTATGTACAGTAGCCAATGGAGGCAATGAATTTCATAAGGCAATTTCTCTCCAATTTTCCATTGAATGTTTTCTATTTATCATTTCAATAATATGAAAGATTTTCCTTACTTTAGGAATTTGTCTGTAACACTCATGGGATTCTGCTTAAAGCTCCTCCTGATCAAGGTTGCTATGCTTCACTCAATTACATCATTACCAATGCTTGTAAATGTCATTTACTCCTGCCCGTAGTCTATCCTCCAGGTAATTCAAAACCATGATTCCAGAAACCAGGTATGATTTGTATAATCAGTCATTCACTTCTAGTATTTCCTCAGTTTTTTTCCATGCACTGGAAGGATAGATGAAAATATCACTTCAGCCTTTGGATTCTAGAACTTTCTTCCTAGATCTTCAAAACCCCAGTGCTGCAGTCTTCCCAGTATTATTTGCTCATATAGATTAGCGAGAGAATACAACTGCCAGTCTAGAAACTATTCTCTTTCAATCTATATTTCAAATAATCATCCCATTTTCTCAGGCAATGGATCCAGTTAACACACTTCTGTTTTCCTTCTTCATAGTAGTAAGTCATCAAAGACCATGACTCTTTTCTCTGTATTCACGTAAGGTATAGCTGCATCTCTTTTCCTCATTCAGATTCTCCTCTCAGATTTTCTAACCCTATTGTCCCTTTTCTTTTAATGAAAGAGGTATCAAAACTGTTATTAGGTTCAGCAATGGACATCTCTTTTATACCTCTTGCTTTTGGTATTATTCTCATTCAAAGGCATGTTCTTTTGTTTGATCCTTACAGAGTTTTTTTTCTCTATATTTCTCTGAATAAGCATCAGACAGACACAACATACACACAAGATATCTGAACAGTTGTTTTAATGTGTGTTAATCTATCAGTAAATCTTACAGTATCTTAAGCTATTAAGTGTTTTTTAAAAGTTAATACTAGTATCTTAAACTGTGCCCAGTAAACAGATAGAGACCTTTCAACATAGCCATCACGTGATTCTTGCATCTGAATTGTGTATATTAATCACAATGTTTAGTAACCTAATTTCTGCATTTGAAGTTAAGTACAATCTCTCAACCTTTATTAAGAATAGCTCCACACAGATAATATCAAATAAGTTACAACTAGTTACATTTAATATATGCAAAGCTATAAATCATATATTAGATTCACATTACAATCAAACCAATGCAAACAGAACCATATTCTGTTTTAGTTTTGAATGTGAAACAATATGTATATTTGATTTCACTGTAATATGGATGGAACTTAAGTATATTTTAATTTAATGGTGTTTACCATTTCCTGAATTTCTTCTTCATATTTGGCTTCAAAACATGTCTACAATCTTAAAATGTTTCAGGGCAGTTATATAATGTGCATCGATCTTATTTATAAATTTTTAATCTCTTGCGGTTAAAAGCATTGTTAAAAAAACAAAACACAGAACCATAAATTAAAAATAATAGTTCAAAAAAAGACACAACATATTTGAAACCAAAATCAGATGAAAAACTATGAAACTATTTAACATAATAATATAGGGTAACAGAACACAATAAACAGATGCATCTTAAGTTGACACCAAATGTTACTAGGTTCCGCACAAATTCAATCTGATTGATTCAAACATATAGCAGAATATATAGTAGTAGTTTTAACCATGAAAATTAGTTCATCTCAGACAAACTACTGTGAACCACAATCAACCTCCAAAATCTTTTGCATTTCCTCAGTCCAAGCAAATTGCCATTGGTAAAATGGTTTGATCTCAACACTGGGAGAATCTTTGTTTTTCTCTTTTATTTGGGGTATTTAGTACTTCCCCAAAGCTGGCAGGTAGGATTTCAATGTGGGTAACCGCAAATACAGTAAATGCTAAAAGCTAAATATTTTAAGTGGGATGTTTGAAACACTTATTATATCTCTCCCACACTGTGCAAACCACACTTTTTTCTTAGCAACAATATCAATGTGGTTTTGCATTTTCTTTACTTACTTACTTACTTACTTACTTACTTACTTACTTACTGTACTTACTTACTTACTTACTTACTTACTTACTTACTTACTTACACCTTCCAAATCTAATCTATATCCCTGGAATTTCCTCATTGCCTCCCATACAAATGCTAACCAGATCCCATCCTATGTTGGTTTTCTGAGATCAGCCAAGTCATCTATGGCAGTACCTGAAGATACTCTTGACTCAAGTTCAACTTCTCCATGCTAGGCAGTGGAAGTTGTTTGTTTGATTGTTTGTAGCATTTAGTTTGTCATTGTCCTCTTTGATAAATTCTAATCAAGCTTAATTCAGCTTAGCTACTGAAATCAGCCAAAGTTAATTAAGTGCAGTCATTCGCGGCACAGGTAAGATTATACAATATATTATTAAGCCATACATCTATCTGTTAAAACTGTGCTCTCAGTCCCATTATATATATAAAGACTTTTACAAAGTAGCTATCAAAAACTTACAGTTCTTTTACAAATGTTACAGTTTTTATGCTGTCTGTATGAATAGCTTATTCCTTCTTCAAGTGCCTGGCAAAGTAACTAGGCCCTTGAGTTCTTTCATATGACTTACAAGAGAAATAAAAACCTTGGAATCCTCCATATGTTTAGGCTCCAAATACTATAAGAAGGGTTCTATTGTTAATGTTATGGACCAGGATTTGTAATCCAAAAATATCTGAAGAATACAAGGTTGTTTACCTGAATAGAATAGAATAGAATAGAATAGAATAGAATAGAATAGAACTGGAAGGGGCCTTGGAGGTCTTCTAGTCCAGCCCCCTGCTCAAGCAGGAGAACCTATGCCATCTCAGACAAGTGACTGTCTAGCCTCTTCTTAAAAATCTCCAGTGATGGAGCGCCCACGATTTCTGGAGACAGGCTGTTCCACTGGTTGATTGTCCTCACTGTCAGGAAGTTTCTCCTTAATTCCAGGTTGCTTCTCTTTTTGATTAGTTTCCAACCATTGTTTCTTGTCCTTCCCTCTGGTGCTCTGATGAACAACCTGGTCCCCTCTGTCTTTTGGCAGCCCCTCAGATACTGGAATACTGCTGTCAGGTCTCCCCTATTTCTTTTCTTTAGACTAGCCAAACCCAAGTCCCGTAGCCGTTCTTCATATGTTTTAATCTCCAGGCCTTTAATCATCTTAGTTGCTCT
>NW_015388952.1:124699-132522 GCF_001527695.2 Protobothrops mucrosquamatus
AGGAATTTATAGAAATTCAGTATTCCTTTTCACCATACCCAGTGATGACATTTTCCAATACCTTAAAAAAAAGAATAGCACTGATGTAGGAGGTGCCAATCTCCAGGTATCTGCAGCACTTTTGATCTGTCACCATTTTTGGAAATACTTACTGTAATTGGAGCTTTTGACTTTTGCTGTGTGGATTTGCTGGCAGAAAAATAATAATAAACCCAACAAAACCAACAGGGAGTAGAAGATGTGGGATGCAAAATCTATTTTTCAACCCTAGCTCTGCCAACAGCAAACTCAATGCAATGGTCCACAATTCTTTTTTTTTTTAAAAGAAAAAAATCTGCATTAGACAATGTTTTGCAAATGTGCCTCCCCTTGCTTCAAATACTGTAGCCACAGACTGAGTCAAAACAGTACGGGGGAAAAATAATTTTGAAAAGAAGCTGCACTTGACTAGGGTGATACAGAAGGCTAACAGACACCACTGCACAACTCAAGTGAATGAACCCAAAAAGAATTTTGGAAATTATTATCTGAAAGATCTATGTCCCCACTGATTTAAATGTATGAATCAGGAGGGGTAGAGAAACAGTGAAAGAAAAGTGGTATCAATGGTTTCCGTAACATTTTCTCAAAAACTTTAATATACCGTAATTAGGCTTTGAGAGATCAAAGATGCAGAAAGGATAAAACTGGAATAGCACCAGGCATTATTAGAGAGATGTATGGTTGAAAATTCTGATAAAGAATAGCTACTATGGTGCTTAAAGATAATGAAATTAAAGATTCTTTCCCAATAAAAATAATGCTTAAAATCTTTAAAGGATCAGTGTAGTTAGAATGGCAATACACACTTTTTATGTTCACCTACCCTGTGAGGTTTCACCAAGAACTCTTTTTTTTTTTTTCTAATTGGGTAACCGAATAACATGGGAATCTCACAAGGATCATGAAATCCTTCATAGGCACAGCTGGGGCTCACTGCTTTATTCCAATTTCTCATTCAATTCACTGGTCGACTTCAATACTAATATTAAACACAGTATAAAAATTAATCTTCCATCCTTTCTACAAGACATTCAAAACAGAACTCCTATACCTGACTTACAACCTAAAATCTATTGTGCTGTTTAATAGTTTTTCAGCATTTGCCTTTTTTAAACAAATATGGAATTCCACTAGAATTCCTGCAATTCTGTTTTGAGTCCCCAAGGTAAGTGCATTTACAATGCCTTGGTAAGGCCACACTTGGAATACTGCATCCAGTCACCACGATGTAAAAAAGATGTTGAGACTCTAGAAAGAGTACAGAGAAGAGCAACAAAGATGATTAGGGGATTGGAGGCTAAAACATATAAGGAACGGCTGCTGGAATTGGGTATGTCTAGTTTAACGAAGAGAAGGACGAGGGGGGACATGATAGCAGTGTTCCAATATCTCAGGGGCTGCCACAAAGAAGAGCGAGTCAAGCTATTTTCCAAAGCGCCTGAAGGCAGGACAAGGAGCAGCGGGTGAAAGCTAACCAAAGAGAGAAGCAACCTAGAACTAAGGAGAAATTTCCTGACAGTTAGAACAATTAACCAGTGGAACAACCTGCCTCCAGAAGCGGTGAATGCACCAACACTGGAAGTTTTTAAGAAGAGACTGGACAGCCATTTGTCCAAAACGGTATAGGGTTCCCTGCCTGAGCAGGGGGTTGAACTAGATGACTTCCAAGGTCCCTTCCAACTTTTTTATTATTATTATTATTATTATTATTATTATTATTATTATTATTATTATTATTATTATTATTATTATTATTATTATTATTATTATTATTATTATTATTATAAAATGTTATGACAACTTACAAACTTTAGAACAATAAAATTAGCAGAAGAAAACTGTTACAAGGAGGAGAAGGAGAAGGAGAAGGAGAAGGAGAAAGAGGCAGTGGCAGGATTAAAATTCACTTGTCTCTGTAAACTGAACAATGTACAACTGTTCTCTATGCTGGCATCCCCAACCCCCGGCCCGTGGACCAGTATCGGGCCGTGGCATGCCAGCAACTGGTCCGCACAAACAAGCAAAACCCCATCCGCGAGATGCAGGCAGCACACAAAACCACGCACTCTCCAGTCCATAGAAAAACCTTTCCCCACAGAACCGGTCCCTGTTGCCCAACTGCTCTATGCTTCCTGATGATGTGGTTTTGGCTGGAAAGGAGCTTGAGAAAGGGCCAAACATTATATTAACTTCAAAGAGCATTGTTAAAACACATCCATCAGTTGTCATCTTGAATGCAAGCAGAACTTAAGAATAATTATAAAAGCTAAGGAATTAAACAAAACTTATTTAAAAAGTCTAGCTTCATCTTCTTTAGCAGGAAATTTATGCAGAGTGCTTTCCCACAAAAATTCAATCTAGAAATAGCTCTATATTTTTTCTCATCTTTCTCAGCAGTTATTTGCATCTACAGAAAATAAATGTGAGAAAAAAAACTATCTAAGAGACGGATTTGAGAGTAACTGCAAATATTGGTTGGCTGGTAAACTAAGCTGGAATGTGCGGGCCTCAATTCAGGCTGTTCAAGTGCAAATCCTTGATAATCCTCCAAGGTTTTCTCCCCATCCTTTCATTCCCTTTCTGTCCGAAATTCATTTAATAACTATTTAAGAATAAAGTGCTGGAAATACAAGTGACTGTGCTTCCCAGAATGGCAGTAAGGGATCAACACAGGCACAATCTATACTTCTGAAAAAGACAATTATCTATGTTTATTGGTAAGTGGAAACCCCTTATGGACATTCTGCATAAAAAAGAAAAATAATTTATTTTATTTATTTATTAAATTTGCCAACCCTTTCTCTGTGAGGAGAGTTCAAATAATGAACTTAGGATCTATGGTTTTGATGATTAAGTCAGAGAGATTTTAGAAAGAAGAGGGTCGTGATATAACTTTAGACAGAAAGGCCTAATTATAATTGTGTTTATGACTGTTGTAAAACAGATCAAAACGCAAAGTCATTTCTTTATTTCGTTTTTCTTCCGTTTCTATTTTTCTGCAGTTGATTCATTCATTTTCTCTTTTTTTGCCCTGTTTGGTGTTAGTTTTATTCTTCTGTTTAAAATTTTCAATAAATTTATATTAAATATATAGTTCTGAATCTAGAGCCAGGACCATTCTGTTTCTAAAAGGTTTTTCAATTCACAAAGTAAAGACACCCTTGAGATGAGATTGCTTCCTTGTAATCACATCCACACAGTTTTCTTGGAAACAGAATTTATTTATTTCTTTATTTTATCCCAACTCTGGAATTTCCAGATGGCCCTCAGACAACTTACTAAACAGAACCAACTCTTTCTTAGCTTCCAGGATTAGCTATGGCTGACTAGGTACACCCACTGAGGCAAGTATACTTAATTTATCGTGGCCAGAAAGTAGAATAAGCCTTCTGTGTGGTTTATTTTCCAGCAATTACAATAATCTGATTTTGCAACTGCTTTCAATCAACTCAGAAAAAGATTGGATGGAAAGAGTACAATATTCAGCTCTTAAGCAAATACTCAATTATTTTATCAAAATGTGAAGAAGAAACTAAGTTGACCCTACAGGCACAACAATGTTTACTTCTTCCTTTTGAAAGGGAAAAGCATAACATAGTTAAGAACAAAAGAAAGCTAATGATGACATCAATCCAATCACTCTCTCTAGGATATCATGGAAAAAAGAGATGGTCTTCTTCCAATTATGAAATCATTCTACAGGCAAAGAACAAGTGAAAGACTGTATGATGAAATTGGCTAAAAAAACTGGTTATAATATTCAACTAGATCAGTAGGAGAGTATGTGGCTGAAAGGACTGAAATTTACATAATGATATATTGTTGGTACATACTACCAGAAAATCTAGAATGTACAGTATAAATGTTCTTCAGACATATGATGGAAACATTACCAAAGAGAAGGAACATTTCATTATGTTTGGTGGATATGTAAAAAAGCTAGAAATGTTGGAATCTATTACATACTGTATAAACAATACAGAAGATGTTAAAGATTCAATTGAAACCAGAGAAAATCAGGAAACTTCATTTCTATATATGNGCTTACATAACAATATCTACTGTTTTACAATTGACAGCTTATAACATTTCATATTCAACATTACCAAAATCAAAACGACCCACAGATGCCAACAAGTGTAAAACAACTTTATTTTAAGACAAAATGTCATTTGAAATTTAAATTTCAAATTGTGCATTCGGGCTCTAATGGCAGAGTTGGAAATCTAGGTGAATGTTCTCTTCTAATTATACATTAAAAGCTTAAATTGAAGACTTGAAATCTTGGGTGTGAACAGTAATTATTCCATGGTGATGTGCTGATGAAAGAATATTGGTCAGTTTAATAGCTCATCTATCTGTTATCACCCACCTTTCATGTTGAAATTAACAGTTTAGTCAAAGTTATATCTAGCTGAGATGGATTAAGGCAGTGGTGGCGAACCTATGGCACGTGTGCCAGAGGCGGTACTCAGAGCCCTCTCTGTGGGCACGCACGCTGTTGCCCCAGCAGAGTTCGCCAGAGTAGCGAGTACGTGGCGTTTTGAAGCGATGGGGCAGAAAGTGAGCAAGCAAGTGGCGTTAGCCCCCCAGGGATGCCCTGGGGGGGTGAGGGACTGGCCCCGGCCATGCTCACCCAGTCTGCCATGATCACTGCAGCCACGCTCACCCAGTGGGCCACCCCCCCACCCCCTCGAGGGCACCACAATGCTGATGCAGCCCTGGCACTTTGCAATAAATAAGTGGGTTTTGGGTTGCAGTTTGGGCACTCGGTCTCTAAAAGGTTCGCCGTCGCTGGATTAAGGTATTCTATATAATATTATGAAGATTTCCAGTCTAACTCACCCCTTGTACAGCTGGCTGCTGTCCTTTGGAACAGATCTTACTTGCAATGTCCAATCTGGGTTGGTCACCAGGACCATAAATTTACTCTCCCGAGCTTTTGGACTCATGCTGGAGCCCATCTTCAGGGAATTTCTCTCTACAGGAATACATGCTTTGTGCTATTCTGTGAGTCGTATTTATGTGGTGCCACATAAGGCTGACCCAGATTGAATCTTGCAACATTATCCCGGGACACGTATATTTGCCTTTATTCATGAGATCTTACTTGTCTTACATTTGGCCTGCCACATCTTATGCATTCTGGAGTTCGGCAGCACCAACACTGAATTAAGTTAATAAATAAAATAAATGAAATTTTTGGCACCTATAAAGCCTTACATGGCATATAGCCAAGGACTGGACTACTCTACTGTCATTTTTCTGCTTGTCCCACCAGAACTGGCCTGATTGGTATGCAACACATCTCTTCTATTACACAATGTCATCTTGTGGGACCTAGGAACCATGCCCTGTTTTTATCCTAGCACCTGCCCTACAGAGCAGTGTCCACTTGGAGATTTAGACGCCCCAACCCCTGGGTCATTTCTAAGGTAATGAACATGGGGATGTCCTCTCAGGCATTTGTGCCAAGAAAGTAAATCAGCTCTGTTGGTAGATTTGTCTAATCTGGACTTTATCAATATAAATACAATGATGTTTAGATTCTAGCGTATGTTACATTATCATTACTATTTTGGATTGGTGGTGTAGATGCATACTTCATATAATATGTTGTTGTTTCTCTGTTGGCTTAATCCTCTATGCACCACCCAGAGTCACTGTAGCTGTATAAATTTTTGAACAAACAAACAAACAAATTCTCCATATTCAGAGATGGTATGCTTCTGAGAATGACATATGGGCATAAACAAATAGGCCACTACCATCTGGTCTGTCAGCTTCTTAGAGCAATCTGGGGGCTACTTGTCTGCAACGGGGAGACAACACAGAGATATTTGACAAATGCAAAGAAACAAATGACTTTCTCCTATCAAAAATTAATGCTTCTTTGAACAAGCAATAGTACGATATAACGGTATGTAATGTTCTAAATTGTTCAGTCCTATCTAGCCCTGTTTTATTACCGGATGCTTCCCATTTTGCAGAAGTAAATAAGAGCAGAAGCTCAGTTCAGGCAGCTGTAGAGCCGGCAGGCTTAGTGCCATGAAATGGGTTAAGAAACAGCTACCATACAGGTGGTCCTTGATTAATGGCCATTTGCTCAATACAGGTAGTCCCTGACTTATGACCACAAGCGAGCCTCAAAATTTTGTTGCTAAGCAATGAGTTGTTCAGTGAGTTGTGCCTCATTTTACAACTTTTGCTTGCCACAGTTGTTAAGCAAATCACTGCAGTTGTTAATTCAATCACGTGGTCATTAAGCAAAGCTGGCTTCCCCCATGGACTTTGCTTGTCAGAAGACAGCTGAGGTGGTTTTGGAAATGTACTCCTTTGATACGTTTAGTGAGGAATTTATAGAAACTCAGTATTCCTTTTCACCATACCCAGTGATGACATTTTCCAATACCTTAAAAAAAAGAATAGCACTGATGTAGGAGGTGCCAATCTCCAGGTATCTGCAGCACTTTTGATCTGTCACCATTTTTGGAAATACTTACTGTAATTGGAGCTTTTGACTTTTGCTGTGTGGATTTGCTGGCAGAAAAAAAATAATAAACCCAACAAAACCAACAGGGAGTGGAAGACGTGGGATGCAAAATCTATTTTTCAACCCTGGCTCTGCCAACAGCAAACTCAATGCAATGGTCCACAATTCTTTTTTTTTTTAAAAAAAAAAAAAATCTGCATTAGACAATGTCTTGCAAATGTGCCTCCCCTTGCTTCAAATACTGTAGCCACAGACTGAGTCAAAACAGTACGGGGGAAAAATAATTTTGAAAAGAAGCTGCACTTGACTAGGGTGATACAGAAGGCTAACAGACACCACTGCACAACTCAAGTGAATGAACCCAAAAAGAGTTTCGGAAATTATTATCTGAAAGATCTATGTCCCCACTGATTTAAAGGTATGAATCAGGAGGGGTAGAGAAACAGTGAAAGAAAAGTGGTATCAACGATTTCTGTAACATTTTCTCAAAAACTTTAATATAATTAGGCTTTGAGAGATCAAAGATGCAGAAAGGATAAAACTGGAATAGCACCAGGCATTATTAGAGAGATGTATGGTTGAAAATTCTGATAAAGAATAGCTACTATGGTGCTTAAAGATAATGGAATTAAAGATTTTTTCCCAATAAAAATAATGCTTAAAATCTTTAAAGGATCAGTGTAGTTAGAATGGCAACACACACTTTTTATGTTCACCTACCCTGTGAGGTTTCACCAAGAACTCTTTTTTTTTTTTTTTTCTAATTGGTTAACCGAATAACATGGGAATCTCACAAGGATCATGAAATCCTTCATAGGCACAGCTGGGGCTCACTGCTTTATTCCAATTTCTCATTCAATTCACTGGTCGACTTCAATACTAATATTAAACACAGTATAAAAATTAATCTTCCATCCTTTCAACAAGACATTCGAAACAGAACTCCTATACCTGACTTACAACCTAAAATCTATTGTGCTGTTTAATAATTTTTCAGCATTTGCCTTTTTTAAACAAATATGGAATTCCACTAGAATTCCTGCAATTCTGTTTTGAGTCCCCAAGGTAAGTGCATTTACAATGCCTTGGGGTAAGGCCACACTTGGAATACTGCATCCAGTTTTGGTCACCACGATGTAAAAAAGATGTTGAGACTCTAGAAAGAGTACAGAGAAGAGCAACAAAGATGATTAGGGGACTGGAGGCTAAAACATATAAGGAACGGTTGCTGGAATTGGGTATGTCTAGTTTAATGAAGAGAAGGACGAGGGGTGACATGATAGCAGTG
>NW_015388952.1:132727-146898 GCF_001527695.2 Protobothrops mucrosquamatus
GGTAAGGCCACACTTGGAATACTGCATCCAGTTTTGGTCACCACGATGTAAAAAAGATGTTGAGACTCTAGAAAGAGTACAGAGAAGAGCAACAAAGATGATTAGGGGACTGGAGGCTAAAACATATAAGGAACGGTTGCTGGAATTGGGTATGTCTAGTTTAATGAAGAGAAGGACGAGGGGTGACATGATAGCAGTGTTCCAATATCTCAGGGGTTGCCACAAAGAAGAGGGAGTCAAGCTATTTTCCAAAGCGCCTGAAGGCAGGACAAGGAGCAGCGGGTGGAAGCTAACCAAAGAGAGAAGCAACCTAGAACTAAGGAGAAATTTCCTGACAGTTAGAACAATTAACCAGTGGAACAACCTGCCTCCAGAAGCGGTGAATGCACCAACACTGGAAGTTTTTAAGAAGAGACTGGACGGCCATTTGTCTGAAATGGTATAGGGTTTCCTGCCTAAGCAGGGGGTTGGACTAGATGACTTCCAAGGTCCCTTCCAACTTTATTATTATTATTATTATTATTATTATTATTATTATTATTATTATTATTATAAAATCTTATGACAACTTACAAACTTTAGAACAATAAAATTAGCAGAAGAAAACTGTTACAAGGAGAAGGAGAAGGAGAAAGAGGCAGTGGCAGGATTAAAATTCACTTGTCTCTGTAAACTGAACAATGTACAACTGTTCTCTATGCTGGGGTCCCCAACCCCTGGTCTGTGGACCGGTATCGGGCCGTGGCATGCCAGCAACTGGTCCGCACAAACAAGCAAAACCCCATCCGCGAGATGCAGGCAGCACACAAAACCACGCACTCTCCAGTCCATAGAAAAACCTTTCCCCACAGAACCGGTCCCTGTTGCCCAAAAGATTGGGGACCTCTGCTCTATGCTTCCTGATGATGTGGTTTTGGCTGGAAAGGAGCTTGAGAAAGGGCCAAACATTATATTAACTTCAAAGAGCATTGTTAAAACACATCCATCAGTTGTCATCTTGAATGCAAGCAGAACTTAAGAATAATTATAAAAGCTAAGGAATTAAACAAAACTTATTTAAAAAGTCTAGCTGCATCTTCTTTAGCAGGAAATTTATGCAGAGTGCTTTCCCACAAAAATTCAATCTAGAAATAGCTCTATATTTTTTCTCATCTTTCTCAGCAGTTATTTGCATCTACAGAAAATAAATGTGAGAAAAAAAACTATCTAAGAGACGGATTTGAGAGTAACTGCAAATATTGGTTGGCTGGTAAACTAAGCTGGAATGTGCGGGCCTCAATTCAGGCTGTTCAAGTGCAAATCCTTGATAATCCTCCGAGGTTTTCTCCCCATCCTTTCATTCCCTTTCTGTCCGAAATTCATTTAATAACTATTTAAGAATAAAGTGCTGGAAATACAAGTGACTGTGCTTCCCAGAATGGCAGTAAGGGATCAACACAGGCACAAATCTATACTTCTGAAAAAGACAATTATCTATGTTTATTGGTAAGTGGGAACCCCTTATGGACATTCTGCATAAAAAAGAAAAATAATTTATTTTATTTATTTATTAAATTTGCCAACCCTTTCCCTGTGAGGAGAGTTCAAATAATGAACTTAGGATCTATGGTTTTGATGATTAAGTCAGAGAGATTTTAGAAAGAAGAGGGTCGTGATATAACTTTAGACAGAAAGGCCTAATTATAATTGTGTTTATGACTGTTGTAAAACAGATCAAAACGCAAAGTCATTTCTTTATTTCGTTTTTCTTTTGTTTCTATTTTTCTGCAGTTGATTCATTCATTTTCTTTTTTTCTCCCCTGTTTGGTGTTAGTTTTATTCTTCTGTTTTAAAATTTTCAATAAATTTATATTAAATATATAGTTCTGAATCTAGAGCCAGGACCATTCTGTTTCTAAAAGGTTTTTCAATTCACAAAGTAAAGACACCCTTGAGATGAGATTGCTTCCTCGTAATCACATCCACACAGTTTTCTTGGAAACAGAATTTATTTATTTCTTTATTTTATCCCAACTCTGGAATTTCCAGATTGCCCTCAGACAACTTACTAAACAGAACCAACGCTTTCTTAGCTTCCAGGATTAGCTATGGCTGACTAGGTACTCCCACCCACTGAGGCAAGTATACTTAATTTATCGTGGCCAGAAAGTAGAATAAGCCTTCTGTGTGGTTTATTTTCCAGCAATTACAATAATCTGATTTTGCAACTGCTTTCAATCAACTCAGAAAAAGATTGGATGGAAAGAGGACAATATTCAGCTCTTAAGCAAATACTCAATTATTTTATCAAAATGTGAAGAAGAAACTAAGTTGACCCTACAGGCACAACAATGTTTACTTCCTCCTTTTGAAAGGGAAAAGCATAACATAGTTAAGAACAAAAGAAAGCTAATGATGACATCAATCCAATCACTCTCTCTAGGATATCATGGAAAAAGGAGATGGTCTTCTTCCAATTATGAAATCATTCTACAGGCAAAGAACAAGTGAAAGACTGTATGATGAAATTGGCTAAAAAAACTGGTTATAATATTCAACTAGATCAGTAGGAGAGTATGTGGCTGAAAGGACTGAAATTTACATAATGATATATTGTTGGTACATACTACCAGAAAAACTATCTAGAATGTACAGTATAAATGTTCTTCAGACATATGATGGAAACATTACCAAAGAGAAGGAACATTTCATTATGTTTGGTGGATATGTAAAAAAGCTAGAAATGTTGGAATCTATTACATACTGTATAAACAATACAGAAGATGTTAAAGATTCAATTGAAACCAGAGAAAATCAGGAAACTTCATTTCTATATATGACAATAGCAGTGAGACTGTTATGTGCACAAGGATGGAAAGATTTGACTTTATTCACAATGGAGGAATGGATGGTGAAGATAGAAATTACTGAAATGGTCAAACTGACTGCTTTAATTAGAGTTAGGACATTGTCTTAGCCTTCCATCCTTCTGAGGTTGGTAAAATGAGGACTCAGTTTGTTGGGGGCAATACGCTAACTCTGTAAACTGCTTAGAGAGGGCTGTAAAGCACTGTGAAGCAGTATACTGTATGTCTAAGCGCTATTGCTATAATTGGAATAACTGCAATAGCTATTAGATTTATATATCGCTTCATAGTGCTTTCCAGCCCTCTCTAAATGATTTACAGAGTCAGCGTATTGCCCCCAATAATCTGGGTCCTTATTTTACTGACCTTGAAAGGCTGGAAGGCTGAGTCAACCTTGAGCTGGTCAGGATCAAACTCATGGCCGTGAGCAGAATCAGTCTGCAATACTGCATTCTAACCACTGTGCCACCATGCAGAAAATGTAAACAATTCTGTAACCATCGACTAAGAGGTTAATTTACTTATACTTAGGTATAATTCATACTTATACCTGCCATAAAAGAAAATCTTTCACTTTTTCTTTTTTTCCAGAGCCAGAGCCCTGGTAGAATTTGCAGGCAAACTCTGCCCACAGCCTGGAGTTCGATCCTCACCGGTTCAAGGTTGACTCAGCCTTCCATCCTTCTGAGGTCATTAAAATGAGGTTCCAGATTGTTGGGGGCAATAGGCTGACATTGTAAAGAGAGCGCTGTAAAGCACTATGGCATGATCTAAGTGCTATTTATATTGCTATTCTTTGATCTCTTTGCTTTTTTCTTTTCTTTCTTCTTTTTCAGTCTAAATATTAATTCTTGTTAGTTTTTTGTTCTGTTTTCAAAATTCTAATACAGTTTATTAAAAAAATAAAGTCATTCCACTGAAACTTTTGTAATCTAAATTAATCCATTTCTCCTGCCCTATTGCATAAATAGTCAGTTGTGTAATATCACAGAGCCTAATTTTCCCTTTACAATTAAGAGGCTGCAGATCTACACACAGGAACAACTTTAAATCTCTACAATGAACAATAGAGCAGAATACCCTAAAGGTGTTGAAGATAGGTGTAAATGAATTTGGCATCTGTTTTTCCTGCATTAAAAATATTCCTGAACACAAACTGTTGGCTAAGAACGAAATTATTAAAATGTTACATTTCAGAATACTTTTTCCGAAGGTTAATAACGACTTAAATGGATAAAATTATTAGCACATTATACATTTAATCATATTTAACTCTCTTCAAATGTTCAACAAAGAGAAAAAATATGATTGAAATGAGATTGTCTGTTAGTGATTCTAAAGATCAAGGAGAAAGGTGGCTGTTTTATTTCAATTTAAAGTTACAAACCATATTAGATAATGGAAATTCACATTTGAAACCAGCTATGATTTACAAGGCTTTAATATAATTGTCCATTGATTATGCAGCATTATAAGGTTATAAAATAAAGCTGCTTTTCACTTTCAGAGTTAACGGTGAAAAAAAATCATCACCTATTTTCATTTCTATGGCTCACAGGGTAAATACAAATTTAGAGATCTCAACGGATTAGCAGAACATATGGTACAATCCATTACCTAAAAGCAGAATTCAGATCCAAACTATATATAGAACTGGGAGGGTAAAGAAAACAATTTAGTCTGGGTTGAAATGTTGCCTGCTTTTAAATACTTGAAAGAAATGTAAAACAAAGAAAACAAATGTAAAACAAAGAAAACAGTATTTTCATTGAAGATGGGAAAACCATTTTAAGTTAAATGAGAGATATAAAAAAAATCCATTGAAAAACTATTATTTAGAACTGTAGCTGCTGCTTCTCTCGTTTCCAAAGCTCACTCTAAATACCATTACATTAACTGAGTTCTTGGCTCTAACCTATGAACAATTTTCAAGTTGTGGTCTTTAGAAACTTCAAAGCTTTGTGAAACTTTTTACAATTTGAGATGCATGTAAAGTTCCCAATTAGTAGTCCCAATTAGTATTTAGAGATAATAATCCACAGACATTATTTAGGAGTTGAATTATTGATGCATCAGGAACAAACCATTTTGGCAGAATACAACATTCCTACTCTGACTCAATTACAGCTAATAGGAAGTAATTAAGCTTCATATATTTTGATCATCTAGACTGAGAATCCATATCAGATCACAAGTCACCCAGTTCATTGCTAGGTAATGCTGAACTCTACTTTGTAGCAGATCATCAACCCTGAGAACTCTCATTTCCATAAAAGCTCAACTGATATACTGTCTCCACAAAGGCAAAGAAAGCACCATTATTTTGCAAGTAGAATAGCTGTTCCACATCCAAAGTTATATTCTTTGGCATATAAAGTAAATTAACAATTGCCAGGCCTTGTATCAAATATTATCAAGAATATGTGCTTCTCACAAAGCTTCATGATTTATTTCTAGATTGTTCTTTTGAAATCAGTCATGTTTTTTGCAGCTTTTACTTTTCAATACAATATTATATTGGGCGGTCGATATAGATTGCAAATTTTTTATTGATTTTAATATATTAATGTTTATATTACATAAAAATCCCTTTTTACAACCCTGTAGTTCCTTAATTTGGGGTAGAGTCAGGGTGACTAATAGAGCTGAGCATTTATTGGCCGGATGCCCTTCCTGACACCTACACCGAGTTCACAGCAGATATCTTTTCTTTGCACCCTAGGAGACTAGGATTAAACTCTCAATCCTCCGAGTGAGAGGAGAGCATCTTCACCACCACTGCTCATATTTTATTTTATGTAATATAGTATGTATGTAAGACATAACAGGAAATCTAGTCTTAAAGACTACAACCTTTCCCCCAAACGTCTGAATGTATATATACAGGGACACTCACCCAGACCCTGGCTGAAGACTTAGACAGTGCCACCTAGCTATATTCTTTAGTTAGGGACCTAAAACAGTGTCTAAAAGGTAAATCCATTGGTAAGATGCATTGGCCACTTGCAAGACTGATGTTAGGACTCCCAGGTAAACTAGAGAGGAAGCATTAATAGATGAACTATTTCTATTTTATTGTAAGGCTACATCAACAGAATCACGCAAGTCTGAAAATACAAATTTCCCACTGCACTTTTAACTGCTAGGTCAATTAAGGTGAATCCTTTCCCAATTTCTTTCTTTGACCATTAGCCACAGAGGGCTCCTTCCTCTCTTGTCTGATTGTTTCCTAGGCAGCATCTTTTCCCCTGTTCCCGCAAGGTCATTCACACATTCTATTACACCTCATGAGGAAACTGCAGGACAATGTTTTTCTGGGGATTTGAGTGACAGAAAATGAAGGGATTATCCATCTTCCTCACAACCACAGTGCAGCCTTTTAAAGGACACCAAGTTTGGAAACTTCAATTCCTAATCATTTCTTTAAAAAATCCCTATTAACCATTTTAAAGCTATTAAGATTTTGGAACATCAAACTTGAAAAGTCTTTGTCAAGTTAGCTTACCTTTAACTCTGGACAAAAGAAAAATTAATTATAAGCTTAAGAACCTAAACCAGTGGTGGCGAACCTATGGCACACGTGCCAGAGGTGGCACTCGGAGCCCTCTCTGTGGGCACATGCGCCGTTGCCCCAGCCCCCCGCCCCCACCAGCAGCCTGCCCAGAGGAGAAGCTCTCCCAGGCACAGCCCACGCGAAGCAGCGCAGCCAGGCACATGGCAGCCAGGCAGCAGGGGCAAGACTCCGCCCTCATGCCCCATCACGTGCAGATGATGCTGCGGGGTGCAGGCAGAGGGCATGGCCATGGTGCTGCAAGGCTGCCTGGGTGATCTGTGGTGAGTGGCCCTGCAGCCGGGCAGAGCAGGGGGCGGAGCCGGGGGCAGAGCGGGGGTGGGCCAGGGGTGCTGGCTGGTTTTTGGGCACTCGGTCTCTAAAAGGTTCGCCATCACTGACCTAAACAATCCGAAATAAACAGCAAAAAAACTAAATAGGATTTTTGATCTTAGAAAATTTAAATGGTGCTAAAGATCCAAAGAAATTAGGTACATTGAAACTTTTGTAATTAGAGGTTAGAATTAATTATAAAGAACAACCAGCTTCACGTGGGAATTTGATCTCTTTTGTTTTTTTGGAAGGCATAGCATGGATAGTTAATTTCATGGTTTAAAAACTGGACACTACAGGGAACTAAAGATTTTAGGCAGGGGGGAAACTGGCAGCTTATAAAATGCAAATTGTTATAATAATGAAAATATTGAAGGAGGTTTTAAAGAATGGAGTCAGAAATTAGTAGCCACAGTATCAACAACATCAGTAATGAAGTGTGCTTCTATGGGTAGACTACTATATAGCTGAAATATATCATTAATGAAATGATAGATATAGAACAAATTTTATCTGACAAGATAGGGTATTGAAAGCAGATTTACAATGAATAGGCCAAGGGAATGGCTTTCAAAAAGCTATTTCACTGGTTCTACAAAAGAAATTGGCTCATGTTTTGAAGTTCAAAACGGAAATACAAACGACAAACCAAAAAAGTGACCTGAATATTTTTTTTTCCTAGATGCTTGTTAAGCCTTGAAGAATTCTGTGTGATGGGACAAAGAACAGACAAAAAAAAATCAAATACTACAATATTATTTGCTTGAACAAAGATTAAGACTGTTAGAAATAAAAGGATGGAATATAAAGTGGACTTGTTTAATCAAAGTTAAAACTAGGTATGTTGTTATTTCTGGCAACCCTTTAAGGACCTTTAAGGACTGACAGGATGATGTTTTATGGCTAAGGGGATATATGAGATGAAGATATAATTGTTTGTAACCTTAGAGGAGGTGAAGAGTCACCAAATATGTTCATATTGGTTATGGTGAAGGGTATATATTTCTTTTGTCTTTATTATATCCTTACTTTTTTCTTTTTTCTTTCACTCTTTTCTCTTCTCTTTAAGTTTAGTTTGTATTAGATATTACTGTTATAATTAAAATTCTTAACACAATTATATATAAAAAGAATAATTTTCTCTGTCATATATTAAGCTGCAAAATATCAACTTTTCTTCATTCCACCAAACTTGTACTGGTATTAAAGGTCTGCTAAACCTATTCAAATACAAATATTTGAACAAGAATTAGTAACAAAACGTTGCCAGAAAAGAAATTGCAATTAAGGACAGAGGCATCAACAATTTTAATTTACATATCTCCAAGGAATAAAAAAATGCTTTCAAAAATTCTGTGTAATGGCATAGATCCACAGCAACTTTCCCCTTCTGGGAACCATTCCCACTTCTTAAGTTAGCATTATAACCTAGATCAGGTTCCCTGAATTTGATTGAAGTTTTTAAAAAGTGTACTTGGGAGAGATAACGATGATGTAAACACTCAGATTTACTTAGGTGAGATGGATAATGTAGAAATGAGGTAGGTAGGTAGGTAGGTAGGTAGAGACAGACAGACAGACATAAAATGACTCATAGGGACTATATTCTAGCAGCATATACATGAAAAAAGTATCTGCTTTAATGTATTCTTAAATTTAACAAACACCATACAAACATGTTGCCAGTCTGATCAGACAACTATTCTCTAGATGGACCAACAATCTGAATTCTTTAAAAAAAATGTTTATAAGACCATAAAAGTCTCCCTGCAAGCACTGATAGATACTGTCTTCTTCCTGAATCTTATTATGTTAGCCTTCTTTAATTCAGTTGCACTTGCTGTACAGCTTGACTGCCTATAGATTATGCCACTAATTTTATAGCTGCTGCATGATGTATGCCTAGCCCACTGTTAGCATGTCTAATCCACTGTTAATCCTTGATCCTTATTTTGAAAGAAAATAAGAATAACTTTTAGAGGAAAACTGGGACGCTCTAAAAAGTGTCAAGAGGCAAGATCAGAATATCTATTTCCAACAATAATTTCCATATAGTCCTGAACTTGGTAATCCAACCTCTGGACAACCTGACCTTCAACTTAAATGGAAATCTGAATCATTATCATCACGGAAATTGCTAGATAAAAATCTTCCTGTAGTCATTAAGGAGCATAATATATCTATATAAATAAAAATGTAAATGTTCGTTTGTTCAAAATCTTAAATCTCCAAAAGTTCTTCACCGATTGCTTTGAAAATTTGACACAACATTGCATTCAAATACACGTGTGTTTTTATATACCTATATTATATAGATGTCACACCTGTGACAGGTAAAAACATGTTTTTGAAAAACAGCGCCATCTGTTGGACGTAAAAGCAACGCTACGATTTTACCATTCCATTTCAATGTTTCCGATTTACGATCCATTTACGATTTCCAAATTTCCAATTTTACGATTCCATTTCAATGTTTCTGATTGCATTGTTAAATTGAATTTTCATAGATTTTGATTTAATTGTTTCGTGTGACATTGCGTTGGAATTGATGCACAGACAATGGAACAACAAAAAATATTGTATACCCACAAGCATTGTGAAATTAAACATATTAGAAACGTGGGCTTTCTCTTTTCTTTCTTTTCCATTTAACCAGACTGAGCCACAGCAACGCGTGGCCGGGTACAGCTAGTTAAGAATATTTTCTGTGGCAGAATTGCTCTGTGGAATGATCTTCCTCTTCCCACCAAGTTTAGATAACCATGGTTAGTTTTCTGGAAAGTTTAAAAATCCTGATTTGTCCTCCAGGTGCTATGTCAGGACAATAAAAGGGCCTGCTTTCTTGGAGGCCAATTTGGGTTGCATTCCAATAGGTTGGCCCCAGTGATAATGATATGTTGTTTGATATGTAGACTATTTTATTTTAATTTTTTATGATCAGTTTAATCTGCAACCATTATTTTTCATTTAGTTTCATTTGATGAACACCACCTAGACTTATGATTATGATTATGTGAGCTGGGTGACAATGTAAATCTTTTAAATAATTATAAATGCTGCTGAAATTCTAATGGTTATTAAAAATGGACAGCAGCTCAGGATTAACAACTGAGGAGTCTATGCAGGATTATCATGATGCCTATCAGAATATTTAAGAGCAGCATACAAGTGAGGGCTTTTTAAAAAAATAAAATAAAGAGATCTGAATGACAAAGAAATGAATGCACCATTTTTCTTCAACACAATTGCATCCAGTTCTCTTACTCAACAGCTCAGATTTTTCATACATCAGTTTCGCAAGCATTCATATTGTAAATTATGTTGAAGTTTCCCTGGTAATGTGAACAGAAGGATAAAAAAGAATATCAACGTGAGATCTCTGAAGTATCAGCACAAACCTTAGTTAACATACTTGGTTTCTTTGTGGGAGATTTTAGGGAACAAATATATAACTGAAATTCAAAGACAGTTTTGTTATTGTAAATAAAATAAAAATCCTGAGCAATCTAATCAGTCTGTGCTTCTAAATTAATGCCTTGAACAGCTGCATTTTTCCTTTCCACTATATGCCTTTTGTACTCAACAATGTAAGGTTGGCTATGTAAATGTAGATATTCATTTAAGAAGGTTACACTTTTAAATCAATGTGTTTGATTGCTGATTGTTTACATAACTCAGCCTGGAGATGCATATTGTTATGGTACAGAGTGGGACTAGGAACAGCACAATTCTCACACTAAATGTTCCACATACAGTCATTTTAGAATTTTAGAAACATCAACATTCTGCAGTGGTGTTAGAAGTCCTGAATGAATTCCCTACTAAACAGTTGTAGTAGAACTTGTAATACTCAAAGATATTAAAGATTAATTCAGCTCCAGCGTAATTATATTTTTTGTTTTTCTTCCAGCTGGACTCAACTAATAGAACCTACATTCCCTTGTAATAGCTTGCTTTTAATAGTTAGCTCCCTTCCATTGAAATCAACAAAAGCTCTTTAGAAATCAGAGGTACATTGAAATTTGCAGTAGACCAAGCTACAGGAAGCCAATTGTTATGCATTTCATCCATGAAGTTTTTTGACTCAAACAGTTCTCCAAAAGGACAATTACTTAGAGTAAATGAACAATCAGGAATCTGACAGCACCTTTTCTAACACATTTTATTAAAAAGAAAAAGTATTTCTAATTTTTTATCACCACAGAATATTTCAGCTCTTCTTGTACAATATCTAAAACAAGAAGCTTAAAGTAAGTAATGCTACCCCAAATTGAAATCTCCTCGCATATTTGATACACAACTCCATAATATGTAAGTCCTGTCCCATCATTTCTAACACTGCAGATCCATATGTAAGGAATCTTACATTTTCTAAAGCATCATTACTTTTTGGAATATTATTTTGCAAAGCCCCTTTCAAGGTGAAGAGTAATGTAAAAACGTGAAGATGAATTACTTTAGCAAAAAAAAAAAAAGCTATTATAGATATGGAAAGAAATACAAAACTGGACAATCAAAATAAAGAAGATACGGGAGCAATTCCCATATATGAAAGGAATTACACCTTTAATGTTTTTTAAGAAGTTAAAAATGAGTATGAAGGTTTATATAGCAAACATTCTGAAAAATAGCCCCAATGGTCTGAAAATTCCAAATTTACTCACTCACCTATAGGGTTAAATATTCCTGCCATTGATATCTAGTTGATGGCCACTGTCAGAAAAATCAGTGCTACTTTGCATAGGGGTTCATTTGATTATTTATGTTATAAATCTTTCTTTAGCAGGTTCAAATAAAGAGAAATACCACCTGATGAGAGAAAAAAATAAGCTTTTCCGTTTCAAATGCAAGAAAATAGTTAAAATTTGATCAATCTCGTTCTGCACGGAATTGAAAAGCTGTTCTCGAGGAAAACCCTGAAAGAATTACCATTTAGCTAGAAGAATTCCAAGAAGCCATCGTATCCTTCTCTATCTTGTCCAAGAAAAGTTGTAGAATTGTATCCTTCAAGCTGCAAAACAGAGGGAATTAATGTCTGAATGGAAGTCTTGTCCTTACTGGAAGGAGAAGAAGCTGGATCAGCTCAGAAGATATCTTGCTTGAAGTATAAGATACAACAAAAGTAAATTATGCCTCTTCTTATCTCTGGACACTAACAATGATGGGAACTTGACTGTGATACCTTTATTACAATGGAGTTGAAACAACAGAATTCCCCTCCCTTATAAAGATTCTCAAGATGACAAAAAGTTGATGTCACAAAATCTGGCTTGACATGACTGGAAACATTGAATTGAGGACCACTGAAGGAATAATATCTTAAACTAACTGGTATGCCTGATCTTCTACCACTCTCTGTCACTACCATCCACCCACTCCACAGAATGGAGGACATCCAATTGAAAGTTGGCATTTAGTCCCCAACTTAAATAACATGAGATTAGGTTGAAAAACTCAAACAAACCAAGGAAACATCAGAGGCATAATTATCAGATTCACAGAAATCAGTATTAGTTGTACTACAGATGACAGGAACAGATCTTATGGCTCAATAGCAACGAAAAAAAACTAAGGTCAAATAGATTTCCTGATGTGGTTATAACTAGCTAATACTAAAATACCTTGTCTTACTATATCTTGGGCTCTTCTACTGAGTACTGGTCCAACAGAATGAGATGGTGAAAAGATTGGTTGCCAAGAGAATCAATGAACCTCTGAAGAAGAAGAAAGACCAATAAACCTCTGGGGAAGAGAAGCAACAAAATTGGGGAGAGAAAACTTTCAGAAGCAGAGTGAGCATAAGGCATTATCTTGATGATATTATGGTGACTGGAAGGAGAGAGTTAATTTTAAATACCCCAGAAGATTAGAAAATAGTCTGAAGGAATTATCACTTCCATGTCACCCTTTCTGAGACTCTATGCTTGAACAGAGGTTTGTGAGGATTAGGCAGTACAAATTGGAGAGTCCATCAACACTGTGGAGGGAAACGTAAGGCTGTTGGACCTGGAATTGGAGAGTAACATCGGCTTTGTCCCTTTTTCCCCATTTATTTCTGTTTGGAATTGAGTGTGGTAGATCCTTTAGAAGACTTTGAGCCTTTAATGAGTATTTTCCTCAGTGCTGATAATCACACAGCAGAGACATGAGAATCCTGAGAGCAGTGAAAAATAGGATCAATAGGATCTCTTCTTTGAAGAGACAAAGAAGCTATCAGTCAACTTGGGGCACATTGTAGGAGGCTTGAAGGAAAATAGGGGGAGGACTAAAATATCTTTGTAGTCTGCTACCCTTAAAAATTGCTCCCACAGAGAAAGAATGATGATGATAAGCTGCTTAGTGTTTACAAGTGTCTATAGTGTGACCTAGGCAAAATAAACACAATTTGTGCCCATTGAAGAGACAGAGTTTGGTCATGTAGCATTGTTGGTTAGGGACCAAATGGTCATAAGACTGAAGGCTAGATTCCTGCAAAGGAAGAACAACATGACCCAACTAATAACTGTAAAGAATTTTCAAGGAAAGCTGAAGAAAGAGTGAGTAAAATAAAAACACACAAAAATATGATCAGCTCAGAGTTAGGGTTAGGATAGAGTAATGCTGTGGTAATCAAAAATAAATAGATGGAGTTTGGTGGGAGCTAATGCATAGGGACAGAATTCCCACCAACAGTTCTATAAGCTTTGGAAAATTACTAACAAGGTTTGCAGAGGCATGTAACCTGGGGTATATGAACCACAGAGACCATGATGTAGACATATCAAATGGAGGCTAAAGTACATAATAGAACAGAATATTTGTAGCTCAGGGTTGAACTGTGGAGTTTTTGGTACTATCTGAGCTTTGTTGTTTTCATCAGTGCACTGATGATGTTACCTAGTTTAGTAATGAAATGTCTGAAAAAAACAATCAAGCCCATGACCCCATGGAGGTTAAAGTTTTAAATTAAATATCCACACATTTTAACATAAAATATTTTCAGAACATTTATTAAGAATTTTTTTTAAAATTCAAGTTAACATACTAATGGGAATAGTATGAAATATTATGTATATGTCCACTATAACAGGAGGGTGGGGAGTATATCATATATAACATTCTGAGCTTTTCTTTCATGCTTCCATTTTATGACCCACTTTCTGCCACTCCTACTTTAAAAGCAAACCATTTAAATAGTAGATAGTTAATCTTAAGATGCTCCTGCCATTGATGTCAATATTAAAGACACATTACACTTGTAAATATTGCCTGCTGGCACAGAATAGTATTTAAGTAGCTTAGCAGACTGATAAATAAGTAGCATGAAAAGAGATGAAATGAAGTGAAATTAATTTAATAGGATTTGATTGAGGAGGATCTCAAATGGCTTGACTGTCAACATGATCAATGTCCTTCTTCACAGATAAATCCATGGTCAGATGGACTTGATATGAAATTCAAAT
>NW_015388952.1:147215-152031 GCF_001527695.2 Protobothrops mucrosquamatus
ATCCCCGCCGCTGCGGTAAAAAAAAAAAAAGGGGGGGGGTGTTCCCCCCTCCAGAAAAGAGAGAGCCAGAGGAAAGCCTGGCAAAGCTCAGGAGTGGAAGGTGGGGGGCGGAGGGTGGTCGGGGCTTACTGCATCAGAGAAGTTGCCACATGACACACACACACAAAAAAAGGGGGAGACGCAGAGGGGAAAGTGAGGGTTGGGGCTGCAGCCGGCAGCACCAAAAGGAAAGAGGCAGAAGGAGCCAGGGTTTTATGTTATTGGTGACATTTCTAACACAACAACAACAACAACAACTTCCATCTGGGTGGAAAAGCTAGGAGTGTGAACCAGGCAGCCTTGCCGCACAATTCCTCCAGGGGCTGGAGATGTAGGCCAACAAGACCCCAACGCTCCCCCCCTCCCTCAGGATTGTTGCCAAGTGAAATCCCAACAGATTGCTTTGGGAATCCCTTTCCTTCCTTCTCTGCAGCTTTCTACAAAGCAAACTCTCAAAGAAGAGCCAAAATGGTACTGCCCTCCTTCGCAAGGCAAAAGAACCAAAGGCTGAGTATCTATGGATGCACAATGTGTGTCTGTGCAAATGGAGTGGTTCTGCTTTTTTTTTTAAATGGTCCCTGCCCCTTCCATCAGAAGCCCCAGATTAATTTTAGAACAAAACCTGGGAATCACACTTTTTACATTTTTCCTTCATCCGGGGCAGCTTTTCTCTTCAACCTAAATACTGCACCTGAATCTCTCTTCAAAAATGCTGCTTGACCTTTTTTCTACTACTAATTAAATCAGAAAATATCTAATTCCTTTCAGATTGGTGGTAAAATTAGTTGCTCCTTTCTACTAAACAGGTTAGGCATTGTCCTAATGTCCGTAAAAGGAGGCAGGGAACTTGGAAACCTATTTTTAAAAAGTCGTGACAAATTTTCATATTAAAAATGTATTGATCTTTAGGCTGACCAACACTATAAATATAATCTACAGCTAGAACATTTCCTGTCGTCTTTCTCCCCGCATATCACATTGCCTGTTACAATTTGGGCCCAATGTCGTGCAATTAGCAGACTGGACCTCACAAATCAGATGCCACTTGCTATGTTGCTTGCTATGTTCTCTTCTGCAAAATCACAGCACTTTGACTAATGCTGGTATGTAAGTGTCCTAATTACAACCTAGAACTATAGCCAATTATAGGAATGCGAATCTGGATGTGGGTTCTATGAATAAAACAGGATAATTCCTTGCTGATCAATTCACTGTTATTCGGCTGTGGCATCAACTATCTGACTCCGTCTAAGATACTTTCGGGTGTTTCTACTATTAGACTCTTAGGATGTCCTTTCTGGCTCAGCCTTCAACCTCACTTGTCTGCCACTATTTGTCATCTTATCAGTTCAGCCAATTCCCTGGGAACCTTGGAAAATCAAAGGCACATTTTGCATAAGGCATCCAAGTTGCCTGCACAGTGAAGTTCTTGGTATCAGTCTGCAGATTTCATTTGCTTGTCTGGCTCCCCTGCCTTTTGCCTGGAAATGGGCCATTTCCCTTGCCCTGCTTGAACTGCTTTCACTATCAGCTTGCCAATCCTGGACAGACTGTCTGCCCAGAAGGCCAGATTTCTGCTGTTTGTAAGAGCCAAACTATACATTCCACACCTCCATCTGCTGTGGATTATGGATTTCACTGGATTTCAATGGATAAGGCAGCTCTCTTGTGTGGGACAGAAACAACATTCCTAGCTTGGACCTCCATGGATTTCTTAAAAAAAAAAATTCTAATTGGAGCCAGTGAACTTTTTTCTAAAATTATTAATTGTGCAGGAAGAGCAACGGAGCGTCTCATCAGATTATGGGAATCTTTCACAAACTCAGGATACATTAACCCAAAAAGAAGAACTGATTCATATGCTACATTCGGAGTAGTTTATTCAGTGATTTCTTAGGTCAGTGATAGCGAACCTTTTAGAGACTGAGTGCCCAAAGTGCAACCCAAAACCCACTTATGCATCGTCCAGTGCCGGGTGGGCATGGCCCATTGGGTGGGTGTGGCTGCGGTAGTAACGGCAGACTGGGTGGGACTAAAAAGTTCAATCAATCAATTCCAACTTTGCAAGATCTTTTTTTTTCCTGTGAGAAGTTGAAATTGACTGATTGAACCTTTTTTTTTTGCACACGGCGGCGGAGGCCTAAAGCAAAAAGGTTTTATAAAACCCAGCTGAAGGCCTAGGACTGGGGTGACAGCACGCGTGCCCACAGAGAGGGCTCTGAGTGCCGCCTCTGGCACCCATGCCATAGGTTCGCCACCACTATCTTAGGTTATTAAACTAGGGTATAGCAAAAAATCAAATGATTCTAATGTTGAGATGCACGACAAATACATAAAAGCACAAAAAGAACCTGGGGGAGAAGAGGAAACCCTACCTCTCCTATTGTATTCTGAGTGAATCTAAATTTACTTTTTACTGTGGGGTGCTCTCAGACTTTGGNTTTTCCCCTTTTCCGGCAGGTGCCTTACCTCCCTTGGGCTGGGCCAGCTGGTGGTCGGCCTGCTCCGTCTCTGCCGCTTGCCAGCTACGCCTCGGCCGGCGCAGGGGGCGGAACCACGCATGCGCGGCGCTCCCGGGCAGGGAAAGTCCTCGACTTACGACCGGTTGGGTAGTCCTCGACTTACGACCGGTTTAGTCCTTGACTTACGACCGGTTGGGGTCGCGGCATTAAAAAGGTTGAGAACCACTGCTCTAATTGCATGTGATTGGACAGTATCTGAATTGATCATTGGGCATGAAGGATCTTAAATCTGGACTCTTTTGCATTCTTTGAATTACTGTACATACTTATTCCCAGAAAAAAAAAACAGAATGCAAAGGGATATTCTCTTTTTTTCATTCATAATAGCATATTTACTAATTTCACACCACTTTAAAACATACCAGTTAACGTATCTGAAACCAAGTCAAACGTTAATTCCTCGAGGAAAACAAAAGGATCAGGTTATCTATACCAGCTCTCCCAGTATATACTCGATGTTACAGATATTCTGGTTTACAGCTGCCATCATCCCACCCTCGTCTATAGGTTGAAGGAGATTGCAGTCCAAATGTGCCTACAAAGCGTCAGTCCGGCGAGATTAAACCACAGGCATTGTTAGCACAGGGTTCAAATGAAAAGTAGGTAGGTTTCTGCAACAAGTACATCACATTTAACTGGGAAAGAAAAAGCTACAGGGTTTTTTACAAAGGAGGAACAAGGTTAGAGGCATTCCCTTTTTCCCCCCCACAACGGTGGGATGCAATTTGACACAGAAGACATCTCACCACGGCAAGCAGATCTTTTGTGAAATGCAAATAGGATACGTCAACTAAAGCAAGGATAGAGAGACAGAAGCATATTTTTTTTACCACAAATGTCCATTTATCGGTTAAACGTTGCTCTAATCTAATGACTGGGGAAAGGTAGAAAAATTACATCCCGGCTCCTGAAAGAACTCCCCCCCCCCAAAGAAGAAATCAAATTTAACCTTTTATTTCACGCAACTGTAACCTTGCCTGTTTTATTAGACCACAATAGACCTCCACCGGCGATCACACAACGGGTTAACCGAAAACGCACGCCAGAGACCCAGGCTAACGCTTCGTTCAGCCAATGCAAGCGCCTGACCTCCCTTCGCGAAGCATCTGCCGTCCGAGACTTAAGAGCCAACCCGGCTTCCCTCGGCGAGGCGAATCTCCCTCCTTCTGCCCCGTACCTAGGGCCGTTTTGAGGAAGGCTCGCTTCCGCTGCCCGCCCCCCCCCTTAAGGAATCCTCCAGCTCCGACCTCGGCGGGCCAGCCTCAGGCGCCCCAAAGCGGCCGTTCCGGGGCGCAGCGCGCAGCTGTCGGGTTTCAGGGAGCCCGGCGCCTTTCCGTGCAAGCGCCGCTTGCCCACATTGCTTCGCCTCCCTCCTCCGCCCCCCCCACCACCACCACCCGCCACTTCCCCAGGCTCCGGGGATGAACTGGAAATGGGGTTGACGGTTCCGCCCTCTTTTTTTTTTATTATCTTTAATTCGAAAATGCAGGGATGCCTCAGAAGCCGCTAAGCTTGGTTTCTCTCCCCCCCCCTTTCTTCTTCTTCTTCCCCTAATTCAAACTCAATTGCTTCGCGCACGAAGAAGATTCTCCCAGCGTTCTCTTTGCAAAACCAAGTACGCCGCCTCATCCTTTGGCCAACCAACCGCCCTTTCGGCGGTCAGACCACAAGGCAGGGGGGATATTTTTGGACAACACCTGCCGTCCCCCCCCCCATTAATATGCAAGGGGCGGCATTGAGAGATTTCCCCCACCGCCTTTTCTTTCTCCTCTCCCTCTCCTCCCCCCTCCCCGGCAAGCACTGAGACCGCCTTTTTTTTCCTCCCCTCAGCGGCCCATCAGCTGCTGGCTGCCCTTCTTCCACCCCGGAGCCCGAGTCTCTTTTGACAAGTTGCTTCCCCCCCTCCTCCCTCGGAAAGGGAGGGGGAGCCCCCCCCCAAATCCCCTTTCGGCCTCACTTCATTAAAGCGGAGCGGCCCCTCTCCAACCTGCAATGCGGAGGCAAGACAAAAACCCGCGCCACGCTTCCCCCTCGCCGCGCTCTCAAAAGCCCCATTGTGCGCCAGGCATCTGGTCCCGGCTCCCGGCTCGTTCGCTTCCACTGACCTTCCCCCCCCCCCACCCCCGCTCTTTCACGGCGCGCCCGGGCCTCCCGCAAAGTTCGCTTCAGGGGCCCCGAAAAGCCGCCCCAACGGCCATCTGGCCTCCCGGGCTGGCCAGGGGGCGAAGGCAGCCGGTGTGACACCCCCCCCCCCC
>NW_015388952.1:153238-180269 GCF_001527695.2 Protobothrops mucrosquamatus
AAAAAAAAAAAAAGGGGGGGTGTTCCCCCCTCCAGAAAAGAGAGAGCCAGAGGAAAGCCTGGCAAAGCTCAGGAGTGGAAGGTGGGGGGCGGAGGGTGGTCGGGGCTTACTGCATCAGAGAAGTTGCCACATGACACACACACACAAAAAAAGGGGGAGACGCAGAGGGGAAAGTGAGGGTTGGGGCTGCAGCCGGCAGCACCAAAAGGAAAGAGGCAGAAGGAGCCAGGGTTTTATGTTATTGGTGACATTTCTAACACAACAACAACAACAACTTCCATCTGGGTGGAAAAGCTAGGAGTGTGAACCAGGCAGCCTTGCCGCACAATTCCTCCAGGGGCTGGAGATGTAGGCCAACAAGACCCCAACGCTCCCCCCCCCTCCCACAGGATTGTTGCCAAGTGAAATCCCAACAGATTGCTTTGGGAATCCCTTTCCTTCCTTCTCTGCAGCTTTCTACAAAGCAAACTCTCAAAGAAGAGCCAAAATGGTACTGCCCTCCTTCGCAAGGCAAAAGAACCAAAGGCTGAGTATCTATGGATGCACAATGTGTGTCTGTGCAAATGGAGTGGTTCTGCTTTTTTTTTTAAATGGTCCCTGCCCCTTCCATCAGAAGCCCCAGATTAATTTTAGAACAAAACCTGGGAATCACACTTTTTACATTTTTCCTTCATCCGGGGCAGCTTCTCTCTTCAACCTAAATACTGCACCTGAATCTCTCTTCAAAAATGCTGCTTGACCTTTTTTTCTACTACTAATTAAATCAGAAAATATCTAATTCCTTTCAGATTGGTGGTAAAATTAGTTGCTCCTTTCTACTAAACAGGTTAGGCATTGTCATAATGTCCCTAAAAGGAGGCAGGGAACTTGGAAACCTATTTTTAAAAAGGCGTGACAAAATTTCATATTAAAAATGTATTGATCTTTAGGCTGACCAACACTATAAATATAATCTACAGCTAGAACATTTCCTGTCGTCTTTCTCCCCGCATATCACATTGCCTGTTACAATTTGGGCCCAATGTCGTGCAATTAGCAGACTGGACCTCACAAATCAGATGCCACTTGCTATGTTGCTTGCTATGTTCTCTTCTGCAAAATCACACCACTTTGACTAATGCTGGTATGTAAGTGTCCTAATTACAACCTAGAACTATAGCCAATTATAGGAATGCGAATCTGGATGTGGGTTCTATGAATAAAACAGGATAATTCCTTGCTGATCAATTCACTGTTATTCGGCTGTGGCATCAACTATCTGACTCTGTCTAAGACAGTGGTTCTCAACCTTTTTAATGCCGCGACCCCAACCGGTCGTAAGTCGAGGACTAAACCGGTCGTAAGTCGAGGACTTTCCCTACCTGGGAGCGCCGCGCATGCGTGGTTCTGCCCCTTGCGCCGGTCGAGGCGTAGCTGGCAAGCGGCAGAGACGGAGCAGGCCGACCACCAGCTGGCCCAGCCCAAGGGAGATAAGGCACCCGCCGGAAAAGGGGGAAAAACGGCAGACAAAAAAAAATGGTGGACAGCCTTGCTTGGCGACCCCTGTGAAATGGTTGATCGACCCCAAATGGGGTCCCGACCCACAGGTTGAGAACCACTGGTCTAAGATACTTTCAGGTGTTTCTACTATTAGACTCCTAGGATGTCCTTTCAGGCTCAGCCTTCAACCTCACTTGTCTGCCACTATTTGTCATCTTATCAGTTCAGCCAATTCCCTGGGAACCTTGGAAAATCAAAGGCACATTTTGCATAAGGCATCCAAGTTGCCTGCACAGTGAAGTTCTTGGTATCAGTCTGCAGATTTCATTTGCTTGTCTGGCTCCCCTGCCTTTTGCCTGGAAATGGGCCATTTCCCTTGCCCTGCTTGAACTGCTTTCGCTATCAGCTTGCCAATCCTGGACAGACTGTCTGCCCAGAAGGCCGGATTTCTGCTGTTTGTAAGAGCCAAACTATACATTCCACACCTCCATCTGCTGTGGATTATGGATTTCACGGGAGGAATGGATAAGGCAGCTCGTGTGTGGGACAGAAACAACATTCCTAGCTTGGACCTCCATGGATTTCTTAAAAAAAAAAAATCTAATTGGAGCCAGTGAACTTTTTTCTAAAATTATTAATTGTGCAGGAAGAGCAACGGAGCCTCTCATCAGATTGTGGGAATCTTTGACAAACTCAGGATACATTAACCCAAAAAGCAGAACTGATTCATATGCTACATTCGGAGTAGTTTATTCAGTGATTTCTTAGGTCAGTGATAGCGAACCTTTTAGAGATTGAGTGCCCAAACTGCAACCCAAAACCCACTTATGCATCGTCCAGTGCCGGGTGGGCGTGGCCCATTGGGTGGGCATGGCCCATTGGATGGGCGTGGCTGCGGTAGTAACGGCAGACTGGGTGGGACTAAAAAGTTCAATCAATCAATTCCAACTTTGCAAGATCTTTTTTTTCCCCTGCGAGAAGTTGAAATTGACTGATTGAACCTATTTTTTTTTGCACATGGCGGCAGAGGCCTAAAGCAAAAAGGTTTTATAAAACCCAGCTGAAGGCCTAGGACTGGGGCGACAGCACGCGTGCCCACAGAGAGGGCTCTGAGTGCCGCCTCTGGCACCCGACGGTATCCAAGCGGTGGTGATAGAATCCAATAATTTGATCCCATATCGTTTTTTAGTTTACTAAGATTACAACTCTACGTGCTGTTTATGTATTTTCGTGTTTTTCTTGGACCCCCTCTTCTCCTTTGGGATGGAGAGGATAACATAAGACTCACTTAGATTTAAATGAAAAATGACACCCCACGAGAGTCTGAAACCCTGTTTTCTTGCAGACGTTTCAGTACGCAACTAGGTAGTATCATCAATGCTAGAAGGGAGTGAGAACTTTCTACTATTCAAGGCAAATCATTGGAGGAAAAGGCTAGCTTTCCTTTTAAGTAAATATGGTATTTATTGCACCACCAATAATTTTGAGAAGAATGTCTCATACTCCAAAAATTCATTCAAGGTCTCCTAGGATGCAGGGAGATCTTACATGCTCTTCTTTAGTGCTTAAGAATAATTCTGGACCATCACTTAGCATTCAAATTCAAAAAGCAAACCCAGTTGATTTGTTTCCTTCTTTAACAAAGTTTATTTGTCCACCCATCTTAAACATATAACTCTAGGGCAGTGATGGCGAACCTTTTAGAGACTGAGTGCCCAAAAACTGTCCCCGCCCCTGCTCCACCCACTGCCCCGCCCCCGCTTTGCCTCCCCATCCCCCACCCCGCCTGCCTGCAGGGCCACTCACCACCTCCAGGACCCGCCACAGATTGCCCAGGCAGCCCAGCAGCGCTATGGCAGTCACGCCCTCTGCCCGCACCCTGCAGCATCAATTGTGCATGATGGTGTGTGAGGGCAGAGTCTTGTCTATGCTGCCTGGCTGCCATGTCCTTGGCTGCGCTGCTCCACATGGGCCACCCTCAGGGGCGACTCTCCTTCAAGGGGGCTGCTGGAGAGGAGGTGGTCGTGGGGGGAGGCGAGGCTGGGCCAACGGCATGTGTGCCCACAGAGAGGGCTCCGAGTCCCGCCTCTGGCACCCGTGCCATAGGTTCGCCACCACTGCTCTAGGGGGTTAGTAACCAGTTTACAAATCAAAACAAAACTAAATTCATAACGAAGTTAAAAAATAATCTAGCACACAGAAAAGACCAAGTGCCATGTAAGCAATTCATAAACAGATAAACATACATAAGGTATGTTATGAGTTTTCCTGTGTTTTAATCCTTGAAGCCACCCAGAATCACCTATGTGACTTGGGTGGCTGTTTGTTTTTATCCCCCACTTTTACTGCTTTTTTTATAAAGAGCTCAAGGTGGCAAACATATGTAATACTCCTTCCTCCTTCTCCTCTTCTCCTCACAACAATCATATGAATTAGGTTGCTCTGAGACAGAGTGACTGGCCCAAGCTGGCTTTCATGCCCTAGGGTGGGACTAGAACTCACATTCTCCCACTTTCTAGGCCTGCACCTTAATTGCTACACCCAGCTGACTATATAAATCATATGCCTCCTTGGTCTTGCAAGATGACCCTGTTTAATAGAGGTGATGTGGAGCAGGATCACCCTGACAGTTCAGGTAGCATAGCAGAAATGCTTGGAGATAGGTGGTCCCACAATTAATTAATCTGGCTCAGGTCATGAAGCGCTTTAAAGATGATAACCAGCACCTTGAACTGCACCCAGAAGCATATCTCAAAGAAATGCAACATAGTCGCATCATATGGAGAAACTCTGGATGCTCAAACTTGCAGCACATTGTTGCATTCTAGACCAGTTTAAGTTTCCAAGTGTTCTTTAAGGGCATTGCAGTAATCGAATCAGGAAGTGACTAAGAAATGAAATGCTGCCAGGGGGAGATATAAACCCAGGAAGTACCCCAGATTGTGCACCAGCTTTGGAGGAATGCAACTCCATAGAGTAAAAGATGGAAAATCATCTAGGGGACCCAAAAGTCCAAACCATTCAATCTTGGTATAACAGAACTGCAATTTGTGTTCTCTCCATCCAGCACTGGGTAAGAGCCTTAACAATTTCACTTGAATGGCCAGGTTTGGAAATAGACAGATAGTCTTTGACTTCAACCATTTGTTTAGCAACTGTTCAAAGTTACAATGATACTGAAAAAAGTAACCACAGGTCCACTTACAACTGTTGAAGCATCCTCATGATAATGTGATCAAAAATTTGGGTGCTTGGCAACCAACATGTTTTAATGACAACTGCAGCATTCCAGGGTCATGTGATCGCCATTTGCAACTTTCCCAGTGAAGTTCTGACAAGCAAAGTTAATGGAGAAAGCTGGATTCGTTTAAGGACCGCATGATTCACTTACAAACTACAGTGATTCGCTTAACAACCATTACAAAAAAGGTTGTAAAACTGGGCATGACTCACTTAACAACTGCCTTAGTTAGCAATGGAAATTTTGGTCTTAACTGTAGTCTTAAGCCAAGGGCTACCTATATAGCTGAGTATCATCAGCATATTGATGGCATTTCATCACTTGCCAATAGATGATTTCACCTAGGAGTTTCATGTAGAACAGAGGTGTCAAACGCAACGCCACGTGACGTGTCACAATGTATCATGACTTTTTTTCCATTGCCGGCAATTGGGGTGGGCGCAGTTTCGCCATGATGCATCTGGCCCGTGGGCTGGCAGTTTGACACCCCTGATGTAGAAGGTAAATATTCCCAAGTGAGATAATTCTTCCATCCTTTACATTTAAAAAAATAGTAATACCATTCAGTTCAAATAGCAAAGTCTTAGAATAGGACCTAAAAGACAAAAAAAGGGGAAAAAAAGGCTTTGGAATGCATCAGAAGGAATCTGGGATTGAGGAAATGTTTCATGCAATTTCCTTGTGGCTCCTTTGCATTTTGGAGAAATTAATCTGAAATGATGCTGAGATGTGTATTTGGCATATTGTATAAACATCATAGCCACGACTAGCCAGATTCCTATTCATTCAGCAGTAGGAATCACCAATTTAATAAAAACCAGGATTTGGTACTAAATGTGACTCTCTAATAAAATAAATAAATAGTATGTGTGACCAAGTGTACTGTGCACGACTTGGACTGGAAGCTGATAGTAATCTTTGTTCAATAAGGGAAAATCTGCTATGTATATAAATAAGGATCCTTTGGAAATACCCAAGCAAAGCCGAGCAAACTGGAAAATCTTCCAGCCATTTAGTTTCAAAATGAGCATTAACTCGACATGTAAAATGGTGTATGGTATAAGGTCTGATGTTAGAGAGGTAAATACCATACTGATTTGGTATTTATCAAATACCATTCTGAATTTGTTCAGAAGTGAACATTCCATGCTGGAAATTGTGTATGTAACTTCACCTAGTTTCATTTAATTGAAAGTTCTTAAACTGAAGTACTTACGTTTTAATGCTCATGACACACTGAAAATATGATGTTTTTTAGGACGAAGGCAACGTCTGCATTAGTACATATTGGAACCGATTCACTTAGCATGTGGGAGCACCAAATGGAGAATCAAACTGTGAATTCACATTAACTGAAAACTCAGCATGATGTGGAAATCAAACACAGATGGTTCACTTCAGATGAAAGGGTCAGTGTTTTGCATTCTCTTTTCACTTTGCAACCTCTCTGATAATATTTAGCAGTTACTTTATTTTTTTGTTCTGACAGGTCTAAAATTTAGCACACAGCCATTGGAGAAGTCCCTCAACACATTTCCATTAAAATATTAGATTATGATATAGAAGATACTTCTGCATGTCTCCAGTGATTTCAACCTAATCCAACATTAAACTATAGTTTATCATTCATCCAACATTAACTTAGCACTATGGAGATAAATCTTGGCTAGTGCATATTTCCTTCCCCTTTTGTTGTAAGGAGCCCATTAGAATGTTTAATCTCCAACTAACTATGACTAGTCAAGGTAGAATTTGGCTTGTTTTCCTATTCTGCAGATAACAGTAAAAATAACCATAGTCCATCCAAGCTTGAATATAACAATAATTGTTAATTTAACTGAAAAGAAAACAAGATCCTCCAATCTCCTCCTCATAGTTGTAGTAAAAAAAGGAAGGTTTAATAATAATAATAATGATGATGATAAAGTTGGAAGGGACCTTGGAGGTCATCTAGTCCAACCCCCTGCTCAGGCAGGAAACCCTATACCATTTCAGGCAAATGGCTGTCCAGTTTTTTCTTAAAAACTTCCAGTGTTGGCGCATTCACCGCTCCTGGAGGCAGGTTGTTCCACTGGTTAATTGTTCTAACTGTCAGGAAGTTTCTCCTTAGTTCTAGGTTGCTTCTCTTCTTGATTAGTTTCCATCCGTTGCTTCTTGTCCTGCCTTCAGGCGCCTTGGAAAATAGCTTGACTCCCTGACAGCCCCTGAGATATTTAATCGTAGTTTGGTTTAGTGATGTTTCTAAAGTTGTCTAATATCTATTAGATCATTTTACCATACAAGTTCTCGCTTTCAAGATGCAGTTGCCATTCAAAGGTCATTAGTTAAACATTCTCGGTTAAATAATAATAATTTTCCCAATTTTGCTCTTAAATCAGTAATTAAGTGCAGCCTCTGACATTAAAATGCCTTTTAAAAGCTGCAAAAGTGGGAAGCAGCTCCTGCCCAGCCCGCCCTAAACAATCTGCTTTGGCAACTTTCCAGCAACCTTGACTTCATAGTTCAAAGTTGTAATGCTTCCTGGAACACAGGCCTTTGATTATTGATACATCCAAAGCACCACTCTTGAAACAGAGAGGGTTTTTTTCCTCCCTTTTTACAGGAGTAGAAACCAAAGATATTTCATCTATGTTATTTCACAGTACAGGCAGTCCTTGACTTATGACTCAGCGTCTATTCAAAATTACAGTAGTGCTGAATGAAGAGACAACCTGTACTTGAAGTTATGGTCATTGCAGCATCCCTGCAAGCAAGTGATTACAATCTGGGAACTTGGCAACCTGTTTGCACTTGCAACCAACTGCCAAATGCCGACAACCTGTGATCACCATTTGCTATCTTCCCTGCCGGCTTTCCCAGAAAATCAATGGGAAAGACAGCAGAGAAGGTCCCATGCCTTTGCAACCAGCTGAGGGAACTTTTTAAAGATCCATGCTGAAATCCAAGCAGAATTTTCAGCCATGGAGAATTGTTAGGTCTCTCAAACATATCTCTCCACTCAGGAGTTAAAACTCCTGCTTGGATTTTAGCAGAAATACTGAAAACCAACGAGAATGGAAAGGCAGCATGGTAAGGTAAGGGTACTGTGTAATGTGGATCCTTCACCCTACACAAAGCATCTGAAAAATACAGCCGTATCATGTAATCTGCAGCAATGTGTAAAATATTTAAGTATCTTGATCGCAGGAACAGCCTGAAATTCAATATGTTTGATTCCACTCTGTCACAGGAGCCTAATTCTAAGGACATTTATCTGAAATGTAATCCCAGTCAGACCAGTGGGACTTTTTCAAAAATATGCTTAGGACTGCAGCCAAAATATCCAATTATGCAAACACAGTTTATCACTAGGTACAGTTATGCTGTAGCCCAGAACAGGAGATGTGAAGATGGAAATAGATGCAGGTTAAAGTGTAGTATTTTTTTTTCAAAGATGTCATAAAACTAAAAAAAAGTGGGAGGAGATTTAAAAAAAACATTTGAGGATATTAGGACAGACGTCAACAATATTTTAGAGCATGCTTGGCATAATAAGAGACTGTCATAAGTGGTCTCACAAAATGGCTGTCAGGAGAGGGTTTACTTATTCATAAAATGGCTGCAATGATGAGTATGGCCATTCAAAAGCCATGCAATGGACAGGCAAACTAGTGTAGGATGTTCATTCCCAATCTTCAATTAACATACCCAGGAAGGTGCCTATCAACCCTTTTTCTTTTCTTTTCTTTTTTTGAAGCAGCCAGCACATTTTCATGTCACATGTTAGCAGTGTTCCAATATCTAAGGGGCTCCCACAAAGAAGAGGGGATCAAACTATTCTCCAAGCACCTGAGGGCAAGACAAGAAGCAAGATTCAAATTAATCAAGGACAGAACCAACCTAAAAATAAGGAGAAATTTCCTGACAGTTAGAACAATTAATCAGTGGAACAATTTGCCTCCAGAAATTGTGTGTGCTCCAACACTGGAGATTGGACAAGGATTTGTCCAAAATGATATAGGGTCTCCTGCTTGAACAGGAGATCCCTTCCAACTCTGTTATTCTGTTTTATTACATAGCTCCTCTTGTCAGTGAGTCCAGCTAAACAAACATGGATGGACACAACACAGCCTTCTACAACAGAATTGTATAAGGACCTTAAAGATGTTCTAGAGGACTAGAAGACCTGTAAGATCCCTTCCAATTCTGTTATTCCAGAAGAAGCATTCGAAGATTGCCTTTTGAACCCAGGTGAGAAACAAGGGCATTCTTGTAAACAGAAATGAAACTAGAGGTTGGAACCTGACTTCATACCATGTCAGCTTCCCACAAATTTATTTATTCTTACAATAAAAATATACGGTAAGGCAAAGTATGTGATGGTGCCAATGGTGGCATCTTCATACCTATTGATGCTCTGAGTATCACACTGCTTATTCCTCCAGCTATTGGGAGGAAAGGCGAAAGGAATGCTAGCAGTAGAAACATAATAGACAAATGCAGTGGGCTGTTTTCAACTATTATAGCCTTTCTTTAAAGAAGTCCATTTTCCCAGATGGCTATCCAGTTCTACTGAAAGGAGGATTCATAATAAGCCTCAACTCTTTTAATTTTCCCTTAATGGTGTTGCATCATTAGAGTTCGGTAGATGGAAGAAAAACTCCCATGGCCTTCCGCCACTTGAACTCATTGTTCCTCTGAGGAGGAGACATCCATTTGATTCCAAAAATATTCCGGTGCCTGGGCTTTCGACTTTGAATGCCTCAACAACAATAAAGTACCCTAATAAATCTGCTAGAGACTTCAACTTCTTCCTTGTTGGTTCCTAATTTTTTATCAAATACCTTTTAGAACTATTTAAGCACCCCAGTGCAGACTCCTTGCCATAAAGAGTCAAAGTCATTTTCTGAACCTCTTTGCTGTTTAGTCATGATGAGAGCAAACTGAAGAGTGCCGAGAATTAATAAAGAAACAAAGCCACTAAATCATTAACTCTCTTCCCACAATTTCTATTGAGAAACTTACTGGCAAAAAAACATAAAAAAACGTCGAGCTAAGCAACACAGGGAATTCACTGATGCTTGTCTTTTCTTTTAGTCTTTGGCCAGTTTCAAGCAGAAGCAACTCTACAATGTTGGGGGGAAAATGTAGAAGAAGAAAAAAAGAGTCCTTTTTCTCTCCAAACCTGGAAAATTAAATTGATGAATCATCTCCTAGGGCAGGGGTAGGCAACCTTGGCTCTTTTATGACTCGTGGACTTCAACTCCCAGAATTCCTGAGCCAGCCATGCTGGCTCAGGAATTCTGGGAGTTGAAGTCCACGAGTCATAAAAGAGCCAAGGTTGCCTACCCCTGTCCTAGGGTGAAAGATGCATTGCAGTACAGGTCAGCATAAGAGTCAAGTACACAAAGTCCCCATGCCTTACTTCAAGAGAATATTTCTCAGAATGAGATACAGTGCCCGATACATGTTGTGGGAAGACACAATAACCTTCCTACTATTGCAGCTATTTTACTATTTTAGGGATACGGTCAATAGGTTCATTGCATCTTCTGCTCAAACCCTTCCCCACAGGAAGACTCCTCCAGAGAAACACGGCAGTCCCTTTCTTACTGCTACCCATCCAGCATCTTCAATTAAATCTTTCCCAACTGGTTAGCAGCAGCCAGCACCACTTCCCAATTTGAATCCAAAAGCAATGACCAATGCTGTATCCATGGTTACAGTTTTTGCAGCAAATGTGACTGCTATATTCTTATTGTATGAGTTTCCACAGATTACAGTATCCCCCGACATTAAGGGATAGGGATGCAATTAATAACCAAAAGTGAGTATCCCATCTTTTTTGTGGGAGACCTATCCCCAGTTCTGCATATCAGAGGGCAGAAAATCATTAGTTTGCATGAATTATGCATTGGATAATGAAGCAGACAGTGGGGAGCAGAAATACGGTAAAATTTCCTCAACTTTAAAAAGAAAAATCTAGAACTTGTCTACACATTTTAGATCAGTGGTTCTCAACCTGTGGTCCATAGACCCCCTGGGGGTCCGTGAAGGCTGGAAGAAATGTTATGATTTAATATTTAAGTTAGTTAAGTCTTTGAGTTCATTCTTTGGGGTCCATGGCCATGGTCTATGGCAGTGGTTCTCAACCTGTGGGTCGGGACCCCATTTGGGGTCGATCGACCATTTCACGGGGGTCGCCAAGCAAGGCTGTCCACCATTTTTTTTGTCTGCCATTTTTTTCCCCTTTTCCGGCGGGTGTCTTACCTCCCTTGGGCTGGGCCAGCTGGTGGTCAGCCTGCTCTGTCTCTGCCACTTGCCAGCTACGCCTCGGCCGGCGCAGGGGGCGGAACCACGCATGTGCGGCGCTCCCGGGCAGGGAAAGTCCTCGACTTACGACCGGTTGGGTAGTCCTCAACTTACGACCGGTTTAGTCCTCAACTTACGACCGGTTTAGTCCTCGACTTACGACCGGTTGGGGTCGCGGCATTAAAAAGGTTGAGAACCACTGGTCTATGGCCACAACAGGTATTTAAAGGGGTCCCTGGTGAAAAGGTTGAGAAGCACTGTTCTAGATCACACACAGAGTTTCAGGGAACAACTTACAGACATGAGAGCTTTTTAAAAAAAATTCTTTGTAGCTTTATGCTGCTGCTAAGCTAGTTCGCTCCTTCTCAGTCATTCAAACAGTATTCCAAAATGTAGACCAGTTATGTTCTCACAAACACAATCATTGTCTACTTGCCTCAATCGCAAAACTTGTGAACTGTATAATATATCAGGCATGAGGTTGCATCACCTCATGGTGAGGGTCAATTTCCCTGAACAATTCTTCCAAATATTCTTTCATGCAGAGGATTAAATGTCAGACAGAAAGCCTCTAGATATATATATTTTTCATCTCATGTCTAATTTTCAGCAACCATTGTTGTTCTTGTTTCTGGTAACCTCTACTGTTCTCCGAAGTCCTATTCTGAGTGACCGCAGAGAGATCTTTCTGTATCATGGAATGACAGCTATGGAACAGCCTTTGGAAAGAAAGATACAGTAGCAGCCAAAATTGTGGAAACCTTTTGGGAAAAGTGTACAGTAGAAATGCCACCTTTGGTTAAATTTCCACCAATTTTTCTTCTAATTTCTTTATAACTGTAGCCTTGTTCACTTAATAATACTATTTTACATCGCTTTCTGGGCAACCGCTCAACTCTTTGCACCATTACTTTAATTTTATTACGTTTTACAAGCTCACTAAATGAAAGAACACAAAAAAACCCAACCAACGTGATAGCGATCATATAACACACTGATAAATATCCTCCTCTCAGCTTCAATACATGACATCAATAACTGAATCCTACTGTGATCTGATTGGCTCATTGCCAAAACAAGATGATACCTGATTGGCTCTCTAAACACTCATGCTCATTGGCTACAATCAGATGAAGGAAAGCTACCTGATAAGCAAGTTGTGCTTCCTTTTTCTGGTTATTTGGCTATAACTTTTCATAGAATACAGAACAGATTATTGAACAAACTATGTTGCATTACATTCTTGATTAAATTATCTTTCCATTGATATATAATTTTATGGTACTATTCCAAAAAAAGTGGTGTTATTAGCCATCAAACATCAAAAATACACTTTTCCCAAAAGGTTTCCACAATTTTGGCCACCGCTGTATAATGGAACAGAGTCCGAATTCCCAGGAGGGAGAGGGTGCATTCCAGAGGATCAACAGATCAGCTCAGTTCAGATAGTTGTGTGAGAGAATAAGGATGAAGATGGCTGCTCCCTAATAGTTCCCAGAGTTTATGCTTTATGTGGGTGGCAGCATGCTTTAGTCTGACAATATAGTATTCTGTCTATAGGCAAGAAACAATACGGAAATCTCCTTGGAAGAATCTTTCTTTCTTGGGTTTTGAAGCCTGACAGGAAGGGTACCTGGACTCTCTCAGTGAATACAAATTTCTGTGTTACCTCTAATGTTACTGTGAACATATCCCTTTACCTCTTATTTAGAACACTTTTAAAACATGTTTCTGATTTATGGGCTACTTTTCTTAAGCATGATTTTTGTGAAAATAAAAAAATAATCCCTTCATATAGTTTATATGTGGCATATACTGTAAAGACTTCCTGTATGCTGGCAGGTTACACCGTCTTCAACAGCTTTAGTAACTTCCAGAGAGGGCATAGTGCAATTAAAATTATCTCTGAAAATATTAATGAATGATAAAGATGCCATAAAAATGTCCCATTCCAATAAGCTGATTAGAAACTTAGGACAAATTGGGTGAAATAATTAGCTTACTTGGCTAAGAGGCAGAAGAATTGGTAGATAAACCTTTAGTATTTCTCCACAAAACGTGCTTTTTTTAAGAACTGGAATCTATAGAACAGGAAAGAGTCAAAACCATAATAATAATCCCAGAGCAGCTTGGAGAGATGAGGCCTTTTTCTAAAGGGAACTCTCTCCAGGCAGAATTTTTAAAAAGCATGAAATGTACGTTTCATTTCCACCTAATCTGTTTTTCACATTGACTCTCTGCCCACCTTGCATCCTTCCTATTTATTTTTCTTTTTATTCATGCTCTACAAGGCCTCTGTGAAACTCACACATAAGTGCAATAATGCTTATTTATTTACTACTAGTTGTAGATTTTTCTGATTCAGTTTTGGTGCTGCTAAATTTTAGCTTGTGGTTCGTGTACTTTAGGGATGGCTTTTGGGGGGGGCACTCTGAAAGGCGTGTAACCGGTGCTGCTGTGCACAGAATTATTGTACACCACCTCCACAAAAGGGAGAAGATCAGTCCAGTTCGTCTGTTGGTAAGAAACGTAGCACCTAAGATATTGCTCCACTATTTTGTTAGCGGCTTCCGCGGCCCCGTTGGTGGCCGGATGAAAAGCAGATGATAAACCTTGAGATGATCCGATTAATGTAAGGAAAGTTCTCCAAAACTTCGCTGTGAACTGCACCCCCCTGTCCGAAAGTATCCACTTAGGGGCGCCATGCAGCCGGTAGATATGTTTCAGGAACAATTTGGCCAGTCGTTGGGCAGATGGGAGTCCTTTGCAGGCGATGAAATGAGCCTGCTTCGAGAACAGATCTATTACAGTCCAGATGACAGTGTTTCCACTACTTTCAGGTAGGTCTAATGACCCACTGCGAACTGCAGGTGGGTATCTCCACTCACCTGAGATTTTGTAGGACATTTTTAATCATCTGTTCTTTGAATGGTAGAAGTGGAATAGGCTAAATAAAGCTGAGGCTAAAACTAAGATTTTGTATTGATACACCATTTCTGAGGACCCATTTCTGAGCCAGGGAGCCAGGGATACACCATTTCTGAGCCAGGAAACAAAAGGAGGCCTAGCCAGGGTGTGAAAGAAAGACCTGGCCAGTAGTGGCACATGGCAAAACACACACTTGCCTGCCTGTAATTTTCACCCGGTGGCCTATGGGATGTTCCTGTGGTCCTAGGGCTGGGATGATGAGCCCAATGAAAGGGAGGCAGGCAAAGATAATGATGATGGCAAGTTGGGCAGAGTGGTGATGGTGGGGGACGGGGGCAGTTGTAAATGCAGGCAGGACTCTTAATGGCTTTCAGTAATATTGATCATAATATCCTTCTGAGCCAGCTCTTGGAGTTGCAGGTGGACAGCACAGGATTGTGCTGGTTCTTCTCCTTCCTTTGTAGCTTGTTCTGGTCAGTGTTGATGAGGAGGGTGGAGAGGTCCAGCCAGAACCCTCCTTTTCAGGTTTTGCAGGGGACTTTCTCCCCTCCTATTTAACATCTACGTGAAGATGCTGGATGAATTCATCTGATGGCTTGGAGTGAGATATGATCAGCATGCTAACAATATTCAACTGTATATCTACAAAGGAGAATATTTGTAGCTCAGGGTTGAAATGAGAGATCCTCGGTGTTTGACTAGCACTGATGATGTAAACTAGTTTGGGAAATGAAACATCTGCAAGAAAACAACCAAGCTCGGAGAGCACCAAGGACCCCTCAGCTTTCTATCTCCATCCTAGGCTGCCAGAGTGATGTTGGGGAGGTTCTATCTCAGTGCTTGGAGTATATGGATGTCTGAATGGGGCACAATAGGCTTTGATTCAACCCAAATGGTTCTGGAGACCTTCCATTTTTCATTCTGCATGGGGTACTTTTACTTCAAATAGATCAGGTACACAATCGTGAATCCTCTTGGATTCATAGCTTCTGTTCTAGGAATTTGCACAAATTTGTGTTATGGGAAGTTGCACCTGTTCCTGTACAATGGTTGCTGCTCATCTGTCATTCATGCCCTTATCGGAAGCTTCAACTGGTACAGAATGTGGTGGGGCAGGCAGTTAATGGCGCTGGTATTTGACAATCTGACACCTATAATGGTTTCTGAGAATGACCTTGGGACATGGAGCAAAGAGATGCAGCCTAGGGAACGGTCATAATAAGAGACAGTGTAGCCTGCAGCTGCACAGTGTAAGGAGCTAAAGGCTCAGAAGGGACCCTGCCTAGATTCTCGAGCTGTCAAGCTGATGGTGGGAGAATTGTAATTTCAGATCTGCAAGAAAACCTCAGACTTGGGTGTGTGACAGAGCCAGTCTCCTAGCTGTTGACAGTTGTTTGATAGCGCTTGGTTGCTGTGTGTTTTATTTTTTATTCTATGAATTTTATCTATTTTACTGTAGACTGCCTTGAGCCCTTATGTGAGATGGATGGCTACAGAGATCAAATGAGTAATTTAAATAAGTAAACCAATAGTATGAAAACTCACGGAAACCTAAAAGGCCTAGGATGAACACACTTTCTCCATCCACGACCCAAAGAAGGTCTCCCACTAGTGCAACCAATGCTGCCTCCTTTCCACATTTGGCCTTGAACCCTGATGATTGGAGGCAACATAATCTATTTTCTTTAGGTGCTGATTCCACACTCCCTCAATAAACCTTCCCTAAAAGATTGGAGACTGGGCAATAACTGTCTAATATTTCCCAATTGAGAAAGGGCTTATTAAGGTGGAACCACACCAGAGCCTTCTTCAAGGGATTACATCCCTTCCTGCAATGAGATATTAACTATCCCCCAGGAAATTACCTCCCCATCTCATCATAAGCAAGCCAACTGCTTATATAATATAGAATATCTGTGGCTGTCCAACTCCGACATTAGCTCTTTGTTCCAAGCAAGTTCTTCCTATTTCAGATTTTAAAAAAAAGAGTAATGCCTAATTATAGGCCTTCTAGATAAATTACCATTGTACCAGTGGTGCCTGCACCCGGCAAGATTCCTCTGGTAGAATCCTTTTATTAAACTGATATGTTCTTTTAATGTGGCCGCACAATATGCAACCGCATTATTAGATTCAAAATGCAAAGATTTCTAACCAACCCACCCAGGATGCTGAGGCAAGAAGCTGCTCTGCATATTCTGGGTCATTAATCATCAATTCCATAAGTCCTCTGGTTGCAGCAATAACAATCAACAGGAAGCCAAGGTCTGCTCAGTGCAAGCCGACCTTGTGAGCCTTTAACATGTTTACCCCATAATCAGCAGGGAATTCCATTTTAAAAATGCTCGACCTCATAATCCACTGGCAATACAGACTGGCCCAGAGCACTGGATTTTCTGGTCACATGTATCAAAGAATTAAAACAAAAATAGTATGCAGCCAGATTAATCTTCACCCTCTAAGAAGAAATCCCTCTCTTCCTTCTCTTTTTCCGTCTACCACCAACTCCCAGCTGCAGACAATCATAGGTATAGTAGCTTTAGTCTAATACAAGCCTAAGCATGTTTATCACGGCCAAGCCTTGTAAAGAAAAGAAAGGCAGGAAAGACAGGATAATATTTGACAAGTAGCTCAGTCAAGGTAGCATTAAATGACTACTGCTTCTCCTCCCTAGCAATGAGCTAGAAATACATGCATTCATATTTATGGGGAAAACTGTAATGTTTCTTGTTCAGCATCATTAACTCCTTTTCCTATTTTGGGGAGGAGTGGGAATCAAATAGCATGGGGCCCTTTTTCATCCCCATCCAACATGCAAACCAAAATCTATTTCTATAATCGTGGCCCTGGGTGAGATTTAAAAGCAACCAAAGTAGTTTAGATCCCAGCCATGCCCAATAAATCACAGAAAAGAATCAGATCAGAAGCGTTTCCAAATGTAACCTTAGCAACGCAGAGAAATGAACCAACAGAACTTAGCCTTTTTTGCTTTATTTGTCGTTTCTGAAATTGGAAATGAAAAGAAATATTCTCAAGGAAGTCAGCAGCAAGAGATATACATGTACAAAGGATTTAAAACAGCAGACATTTCCCTACACACACATTTTCATACAGCCTTCCCCAACCGACTGCCTTCCAGATGTGTTAGAACTGAAGTTCCAAGTACATCTACCTATGCACCATTTTATTCCCTTTCAGGGTAAGCAACATTATGCAGAGAATAAAATGGGAATAAGAAATAGTAAGTCAATTAAATTAGGGGCATAAGATAAGCAAATTAAAGGGAAATATAGGTAGTCCTCAACTTACGACTACTGTATAATTGGGTCCCACAATTACGATAATTAAGTCTTGATGATCCTAAAGCAGGTCATCACATGATCAGACCCGATTTTATAACATTTTTTTGCACTGGTTGTTAAGCAGTTGTTCGCCGTGGGGCTTTTTTCTCCTGGAAACCGAAGTAAATGTAGGTTTCTCAAAAAATGGCATAAATCCCAGTCACATAAATGTGAGCCGATTGTTGAGTGCCAAAAATACAATCCCCTTGGATAACTGCAATCATTTAGAGCCTAAGTCACCATGAGGTCAGTGTTTACATCGGGAACTTTCTGTATGCAAAACATCCATTTTTCTGTCTTGCTTCTTGATATAACATATCTAAGCACTCTTTCCAATTACTGGGAAAGCAATCTCAACGTTTTCTCACTAATGTGCGAATATTTCATCTTACCAAAAAAAAAAAAAAATGAAGACAGCTTCCAACAGCAGTTACATTATCTGAGATTAAAAGGGTACCCCTAAATAGGACTTACATTTTGTTATGCCAAATATAATAGAGATGTTAATTACTTACAAGGCACAGCATGGCGATAAAGGTTATCTCTAATAATTTGCTGAAGCTCATGATCTGGAGATCCTTTCTGAAACCTCTGGTTGAGAAAATGTCTCAGGTCTTTGTTCAGCCGACTTCCTAAAATAAATAAATAAATAAATAAATAAATAAATAAATAAATAAATAAATAAATAAAGTAAGTAAGTAAGTAAGTAAGTAAGTAAGTAAGTAAGTAAGTAAGTAAGTAAGTAAGTAAGTAAGTTAATGTCTTCTTGTTTGGGTGAGCATTAGATTTGTAATTTCGATTATTATATGTCCCTTTCTTCTACAGATGGTTGATTATCAAAAATGAATTTGTTGCAAAGATGCGATGTCAGTGGCTTTGTAACCCATCTTTCTTTTTTCTTATAATCCCCTTCATATCACAGTTCTTTTTTTTTTAACACAAGAAGGACATGGTTATCCCTTAATTCGGAGTAGAGTCAGGGGCATTTACTGGCTGGATGCCCTTTCTGATGCCTACATGGAGATCACAGCAGATATTTTCTCTCTGCACCTTGAGAAAGAAACATCTGTCACTGCCTAGAATTGAATTCTCAACCTTTAGAATGAGCAGCGAGCCTCTTCATCGCTAGGCCACCACGCTGCTTTAGATAAAATGAAAATATTAAAAAGAGCATTTGTTTTCGTCATGTCTCTACTCACCAAGCTAAGCAAAAAGTTAATCATAAAGACTATAGGAATGAGAAGTTGCTTAAAAACAGGAGCTACATTAACAAGATCCTCACAATAACAAGACCTAGGTACAATGCAAGCATTAAGTGCTACCTCTATTTACTTATATTAGAGTAGAATCTACTGTTCCTCTATTATACCCATTAAATCATGCAGATTTCAACCTAAATGATGAATTTCTTACATGCAAATATAACTCAATATCAGTGGGAATAGCTGTGAATATACAGTTTAAATCTTAGTTTATAAATCAACATTAAGCCTATGTGGCATAATAGAAGATTTGGTTTAAATGAACCAGTTAAAACCAAATACATAAAGTGAAGTACAAACATAATCAGTCAAGGATAAGATGAGACACATAGATTCCTATTCATTCTTGGCTTATATCCAAGCTTGAATAAGTAAACTGGAATACCAGATTTTATACTGTCAGCTCTTTCTGTCCTTCCCCAGTCTAATAAAAACATGTATGAATGTATAGTAGCTAAAAAGTATGCATTCCCCACTTTAAATCTTCAGGTTTCTACATTAGAAATGAATCTTACTTCTAGTCACCAAGAAAGATAGAAGGGATTAGGTCAAATTTATTATACGGCAATGAAATGTTTATTCGGGTAAATAAAATATTATGGTAGAATATTCTGCAGCATCAGCACATCAGATCGATGTAGAATATAAATCACATATCTTCCTCTGTGTTCATAATCATATACATCAATAAATGAAGTCATTAGTTATCTGGTCTCAGGCCAGTAGGGATTTAACATCCAGTAGTTAAAAATGAATTTGAAACACTTAATTAAAAATAATAAGTGAGAAACCTCTAAGTCTTTTTATAGAAGCAGTTCTCCATTTAAGACTAATCACTGCTCTGAGATAGACAAACAGAGAGACAGAGATGGGCAGAGAGAGAGATGTCACAACTGAATTCCCACTATTAGAGCTTTCCAAGCAAAGGAGCAATCTTTTGTTTATTTGTTTATCTGTTTAAAGGTGGGAACCATTAAGAAACATTTCTCATTGCTACACAGTCATCTATTCCCCATAGTCTCTGAAAACCAAGCAAATTCATTCTCCAGACATGCAAAACGATTAAGCAGGAACAAAATTGTTCCAGTAGGGCAAACTCCCAGAGGTATGAATACACCCTTTCAAATTCCACCATCATCATGTTTCAATTTAACTGTATATCATTCAATCATTTTCATGAAACAAAAAAACAACAACCCTCTACTGGCTTTGCATTACATGAAAGAGTGATATCATTTACAAATGCCCACAGTTGCCTAGAAACAATTTTATATATATAATTTACTTCATTTACCTGGAGTTGCCCTGCTATCTCCTGTCCATTTGCCCCGTCAGGCTACTTTACATCAATAAAATTGCAATAGCAATAGAATTTAGACTTATATACCACTTCACAGTGCTTTACAGTCCTCTCTGTGGTTTACAGAGTCAACATATTATCCCTGAGTCCTTGTTTTACCAACCTCGGAAGAATGGAAGGCTGAGTCAACCTTGAATCGATGGGAATCGAACTGCTGGCAGTCGTCAGAATTAGTCTGCAATACCACATTCTAACCACTGTGCCACCACGGCTCTTTACAAGAAGCCAAAACTAAGATGATAATATTAAGCTAAGTGGATTTCCCAAATTTCCTAAAACATAAATACATCTTCTAATGCAGACATGTCAAACTCGCGACGTCGCGCGACGTATCGGAGCTTTTTTGCCATTGCCGGCAATGGGGTGGGCGCGACTCTTGTATGATGAAATCGGCCCGCGGGCCAGCAGTTTGACACCCCTGTTCTAATATATAGTGATAGAGAGAGAAAAATAGATTCATTCTACGTTTATTTTTCTACAGTTGTTTGTGCCTTAGTCAAATAACATTTAAATAATTTCAATGTGTTTTCCATAAATTTTCTCTTGGAGTGCCTTCTGAAGTATGAGTTGGAATTTTTACTCCAATGCAAAAAGATCAGCACTATCTTCTCAAGTCAAAGCTTTGGTTTAAAATGTAAAGCCCTATACTGCCCAAGGTCAAACCCTTTAAGGACCAGCTATTTCTCTAAACAGGTATTTAACAAGCTGTTAACATTTAGAAAAAAACACATTTTAGAATTGCAGATGTCAGGAAAGAGCTTTCTGCTGTGTTGTTCTCAAATTATGGACTACAATTCCTGACTATTTTTGTGCTTTCAGTGAAGGGTGCCAATACACTTCTTTTTAAATTTATTATTAAATGTATATGCTGTCCATCTCACCATCCAAAAAATAAAATGTTATTTTTAAACCAATTGTTATTAATTTATTCACATGTCTCATTTTAATATTTTAATTTTTTTAAATAATATATAATGGATTTTTTAAAGCAAACCAGAATATAATACAGTAGATATTTTGTTTGGTAACAATACCATTCTAGAACTCCTGTTTCTTAAGACAGGGGGTTGCAAAAGTACTCGGAATGCAGAAGTCAATATTGTTTTGGTTTTCTAAAATAAAAAATAGCCAGTGGTTATTATATAGGTTTGAATACTGGCAGTCATCACTGCAACTGTATGGAATAACAGAGTTGAAAGGGATCTTGGAAGTCTTCTAGTTCAACCTCCTACTCAAGCAGGAAGCAATATACCATTTCAGACAAATGGTTGTCCAATCTCTTCCTTAAAAACTCCAGTGTTGAAGCTCCCACAATTTCTGAAGACAAATCACTCAACTGATTAATTGTTCTAACTGTCAAGAAATATCTTAATTCTAGATTTGTTCTCTCCTTGATTAGTTTCCATCCATTGCTTCTTGTCCTGCCTTCATATGCTTTGGAAAATAAGTTGACCCTCTCTTCTTTGTGGCAGCCCCTTAGATATTGGAGCACTGCTATCATGTCATACCTAGTCGTTCTTTTCATTAAACTAGACATACCCAATTCCTGCAACTGCTCTTCATGTTTTAGCCTCCAGTCCCCTAATCATCTTGGTTGCTGTTCTCTGCACTTTTTCTAGAATCTTAACATCTTTTTTATACTGTGGTGACCAAACATGGATGCAATATTCCAAGTGTGGTCTTACTAAGGTATTATAAAGTGGTACTAACACTTCACATAATCTTGATTCTATCTCTCTGTTGATGCAGCTTAGGACTGTGTTGGGTTTTTTTTGGTAGCTGTGGCACACTGCTGGCTCATATTTAACTGATTGTCCATTGGAATCCAAGATCGCTCTCACAGTTAATACTATTGAGCCAGGTATCACCTATTCTGAACCTGTGCATTTGGTTTTTTGGAGGCAAATTATATCCATTTTAAATTTTTGTAGTCGTGTAATTTCTTTTTCCTTTTTGAGGGAGAATTTAGTCCATTATATTCATTGACAAGATCCCACTTTCCTTCTCCATCTCTTTCAATTATATCTAGGTCTTAATCTTCTAGTTGATCTTATCTGTCTCTTTCTCTTGGTCTTGCTCCTTCTATGTATGTGTTTTTAATTTCTTCCTCCTCTCTTGGTTCGTCTGCTCCTTTGACCACCATCTCTTCCTGTTTCTTTGCTTCTCTCATTGTACCAGATTCAAATCATCTCCTTCCATAAACGCTCTATGGTTGTCATAGAATTCCATTGCTTTAAGTGGCATATCCAGTCTATATGTTTTCATGTCCCAATAGATTAAAATCCCCTCTGGAATCAGCCATCTGAAATTCACTCCTTTTTCAATTAATTTTCTAATTAGAAACTGGTATTCTCTTCGGGATTCTCTTACTCTCCTAGGGATTTGTTTGAGAACTACAATTTCTTTTCCTTTGTATTTCAAAGGTTCATCTCTTACTCTTCTCAAAATCTCGTCTCTTATGGATCTTTTAAGAAATCTAACTTGTACTTCTCTGGGGACTTTATTTCTTCTAGCATAGTTTGAGTTGACTCGATACATCTGATCTAATTCTCCTTCCATTTCCTGTTTCCCAATTCCTAATGTATCTGCCAATAATTCCGTTATCAGGTCTAGAAGGTCCTCTTTCTTATCTTCCATTATATTTTGAAATCTTAGAAAGTATGAGGCCTTTTCCATTTTTATGACAGCTATCGAGTCTTCTAGTTCTCCATTTATTTGCATCAATTTCTGGTTTTCATCTTTTAAGTTTTCTAATTTCTGGTCAACCTTAGTTGATTTATCTTCTATTTTTTTAATTCTTTGTTGGTTTTTTGTGACCATCTGTTTGAAATTTTCAAATTGAGAGTCCATGTTATTAATTTTTTGGTTCATTTTATCAAGATCACTTTTCATCTCCTCATGGTTTCTCGTTGTAGCTGCCATGTGAGTAGCAATTGCCTCTTGGATTGCTTGTAGCATCGCTTGAGTTTCTTTTTGGAAGTTATTAGCCTTTTCTTGTTGGAGCATTGTATCAATTGATCTCTGATAAACTGAACTTGCAGAAGCAGAGGAGGGAGCAGAAGATATTTTTTGTCCCGCTGTAGGTAGATTTGGAAAGCTCATCTTTATCTGTTAATCATAGTTTATAATCTACCAGGTAAATCAGAATTTGTAATCCAATAGGCTCCTAACAAATAGGAGAAGTAAATAGTAAAAATAATAGATAATAAAAAAAGAACAAAAGGGAAAAAAGGAAAAAACATACTACAGTTTGTAATCCAAAGTGTTCTGCTAGTAGAAGTTTCTTGTTTCTGGTGATGTCACGGCTACACAGGTGCAGGGAAACGAGGCTCCGTTCCCCATACCTTATTTCTACCCGCAGGGGGGTCCAACAGGACCGAAAGTTGCCCCATAGAGGCGACTGGACAAAGGGCAAAACTTTGCAGATCGTGGGCCAGCGGTAGCTGACCCGCTTGATCCAAAGAAGCCCTCAGGACCGGCAGGAAGAAAGGCTGACTGCACTCATGCAGCCAGCCAGAAGCCACTGATCATCGGAGACAATGAACACAAACAAGTGGAAAGCAAAACAGCTGATCTGGGTGAGACTATTTTCCTTACCTCTCTACAAATGAAAAATACCAGTTCCAGAAAAAGCTCCCAAAAGTAAGAAATCCCCAAGCTTTAGGGAGGGGGAATTTTTTCTCTCTCCTGAACTATAAGCGGCAGTTTAAGCTTTCGGGGAAATTAAAACTGACTTATAATAACACTGTGAAGATAATTGAGGGACAGGAGAAGGATATTTTGGGAAACCTTTGCATTTATAAATCTTTTTTTTTATTATTATTCCTTGTTTGGAAACCATTGGATTTTAACTTTCTAAACTTTTTGAAGTTTGGTGGGAATGGACATCTAATGACATCTACTGGCAAAACTAAGAACTACATTTAGCCTTGCATTTTTAATTTTATCTAGCTCAGTGGTTCTCAACCTTTTTAATGCCGCGACCCCAACCGGTCGTAAGTCGAGGACTAAACTGGTCGTAAGTCGAGGACTACGCCGGTCGTAAGTCGAGGACTACCCAACCGGTCGTAAGTCGAGGACTTTCCCTGCCTGGGAGCACCGCGCATGCGTGGTTCCGCCCCCTGCGCCGGCCGAGGCGTAGCTGGCAAGCGGCAGAGACGGAATAGGCCGACCACCAGCTGGCCCAGCCCAAGGGAGGTAAGGCACCCGCCGGAAAAGGGAGAAAAAATGGCGGACAAAAAAAATGGCGGACAAAAAAATGGCGGACAGCCTTGCTTGGCGACCCCCATAAAATGGTCGATCGACCCCAAATGGGGTCCCGACCCACAGGTTGAGAACCACTGATCTAGCTGTTATGACTGGAGCCCTAGAACTTGGCTAGATGCCCAGACACAGCTTATAGTTTAAACTTTTTGATGTCCTTGGAATCTATAGTCCTGGAGAATGTGGCTGGAAAAGAGAAGAATCTTTTTGGATTGCCCTTTTTTACAGGATGGATTACAATTACAAATAAAAGTTGTTTTGAAGTCATCTGACTTTCATGGATTACAAATACAGCTTGACCTGGAATTTTTACAAGCTGTTTTGGATATGCTCACTACATTATTACATTTACTGGATAAAGTAGAAGTTTCTAATAGTGGTGAATATCTGTAACTTGGGGTAGGCGGAGGGAGAAGGTTCATTCTCCAAGCTTGTGGGTTTCTGAACGTTTCGTTACCAGGCTGGGTAACATCTTCAGCAGAGTTTAGGGGATGTCAGTGTCAGTGCTCTTCTGTTTATAAGGGTTTCAGGTGTGGGTGTGTCGAGTGAGGGTCTTGTGATGGGTCAGGTGTGAGTCATCGGTGAGAGGCTTGTGATGGGTTTTGTGATGAGGTTAAATCAGGTCAGGGCCATTGGGAGATGAAAGGCTGGTGGGGGGCTTGCGTGGGTTGGTTGAGGGTCGGTGTTGTCTCTGATTGGTTGTGCAGTTGATTTGGATTCTCTGCTGAAGATGTTACCTAAACTGGTAACGAGATGTTTGGAAAACAACCCACAAGGTCGGAGAACAAACCTTCACCCTCCAAGTGACGGTTCTCAAAGCTTGGTGGGAAAGTAAATTACATGGCTTTCCAAGAGCTGAAATTCAAAAAGTAAATACTTTCTTTACAAAAAGCAGCAACTGCCTTCTGAGTTTCTTACAACATTTCTCAAACTATTAATCAATAGTCATATTAACACTGGTAGCAGAAATACATACACACTTCCAGTGTGTCTGTCCTTTACCAGAAAATCACAGAATGGAAGCTTTGAAACGTTGACATTATTTTGTAACTGGCATACGAAGAAAAATGTTTAGAGAGCAGGTAGATCATATACTTCTGGAAATGATAATTCCTCCTATTAAAGCAAATCTGCCGAGCTGAAAGCTCTAAACACCTACTTTATTGAATTCATTTAAAAAAAGCTATTTTTGTAACTGCTGACACTACAGATTTGCCTAGTGCTTAGCAGAATATTTACATTCAGTGCACATGGGTAATCCAAGTTCAAATGTCTCCTTAATAATTATTCTGTTTTAATTAAAAGGGAAAGCCAATCTCCCTCACTGTTGCTATAAAGTAGGCATGTCAAACTGCTGGCTCACGGGCCGGATGCATCACGCCAAAACCGCGCCCTACCCATTGCCGGCAATGGGGTAAAAGTCATGATACGTCACGTGTCGCGAGTTTGACATGTCTGCTATAAAGGATCCCTTTAAAAGGATTTTTTTGGGGGGGATCTTCATAAATGCAGGAACAGAAGAAGTCTTCCAGGGCACAGGTCATTCAGCCTTTATTTTTTTAAAAATTCAAACAAGCATCCTCACATGAAAAAATGATTAACTGCATCTAGAAGGCATTATAAAATGTATAGATTTGTTTCTTAGGCCTTCACCTGGCCTTGTTTCAATTTGCTGACACTGAAAAGAATGCAGTGACTTCCTTTAGATACAATGATTGATTGATTGATTGACTGATTGATTGATTATATGTCATCAAGTCAGTGTCAACTCTCAGTAACTACAAAGGTCAGGGTTGCCCCAAATGATCAATATCTGTTACTGACATTTTGTGCTCTATTACTTCCAGTCTTCTTACTGAAATCCAAAATTGGTAAGTTATGGGGTTGTTAAAATGGTGCAATCATTAGCACTCTCATTGGCCAAATGGCAAAGTGATGAAAGGAAAATTCATCCCACATCAAAGTAAGGATAGACACTCTCTAGAACAGGGGTCTTCAAACTTGGCCTTTTTATGTGGACTTTAACTCCCAGAATTCCTCAGCCAGGCACACTGGCTGAGGAATTCTGGGAGTTGAGGTCCACAAGTCATAAAAGGGCCAAGTTTAAAGACCCCCGCTCTAGAATCTCCCAAGGTATATCCTTTAGGATGAGAGCTGTAAGGGTTTCATCTGGCAAGATTCTGTGTACTGTATATAAGCAAATAAAGAACTGAACTCTGGCTGATCTGTTGTGCTTGGACTGAGCTTGACATTTATTTGGAATTAGTTTCATGGAGTTGGCTAGGGTCACCCGCCAATTAAATGTGCAGCAGACAGTAACTTAAGCTATTAGCACTTACGCCTGTACCTCACATCTACAGACGCAATGAAATGCAATGATGAAGGGAGTTGATATCTATTTAATATTCTTTGGATATTTCAAGCTAACAGTAAAAATACTTAGAGCTGAACTTAGCAATCAGCAGCAATATATCTATGAACCAATCTTTCAGTATCCCTCCAGACTTCCTACACCTCCCCAATTTTCATTTTATTTTTATTATATAAAAAGAAAGGAAACAATTGGACTGTACCTAGACCTCGAATGAAGAGTTGGGTGCTTCCATTTATTGTACTTCAAAATAAGTGACAATCATAAAGAGCACAGCTAGAAGAGACAGAACTACCTGAGAGTGTGGTTGCGCAGCAGTTCCCCCGACACCTGGAGGAAACAGTCTATCTAGACCCGCTCCAGTCGGGCTTCAGACCGGGATACAGCACGGAAACGGCATTGGTCTCATTGGTGAATGATCTCTGGAGGGCCCGGGACAGGGGCTATTCCTCTGTCCTAGTTCTTTTGGACCTCTCAGCGGCTTTTGATACTGTG